>NW_027395528.1:0-6733 GCF_047715705.1 Aspergillus ambiguus | reverse complement strand
TAGACCGACGCTAATAAGATTTAGCTTACCGTGTCAGAAGGGATAACAACAATGAGAGCCAATACACTCATAAACCTGATGGGGGTTATGAGGGTACGTCTAACCCTATAAGATAGCAGAATGGCGCTAATAAGACTTAGGTGTTGCTTAAGTTTTTTTACAGATCATTAATAACGATAAAAGCCAATACACTCATATGGCTGACGGGGCTATAATGGCGGGGTTTAGTAGGGAAAACATAGACCATTGAGCCAGTCGTTATGGATCATTGCGGTGGTCGTGACGGTAATTTTAATTTGGCCAGGGAAAAGGGAAAGAGCAAAGTGGAAAGGATCATGTGGAGGGACATTCACTCTTTCAATTATAGTCGCACATTCTGGAATTTAACGTAAGAAGAGTAAACTCGCTGACGTTCTTTTGAATAATCACTCAAATTTGCAAGAGAAAATACCAAGCTCATAAGTTCTTCTCTTGTCATACCCCTCAGCATAGATTAATCTGGCGGCGAGAAGCATGAGAAGCATCGGTAGACTTCACTTCCTTGACTTCGCGGGACGGATTACATGGAGGTCCATGGCACAATAACACTCAGTACTTTGGTGTCAGATGCCTCAGGCCTGATTCAAGGACATATACGTTTCTATACCAAGGCGTATGTGAGGCTTGCGATCGGCATCGGTGGGTTGTCCGCGGGAATTGATCAGTAATGAAGAAATCATTGCTCCCTTATCAGTCCGCATAGTAGAATAAAAAGAAAAAGAAGCCAATCACTTTGGGGTATGTCATTCAAGAGCTGGGCGGTTAAAAATCACCCTCGTGCAAGTGGAGATGGCCGCGGACCTCGGAGCAGGTCAGTACTATATAGCTCCGTTCCCAATCCAACAATTCTTGCTTTTCGCTTCCTGTCTCTATAATGTATATTAAGCGTTCAGAAGGTTATTATAATGTCCAGGTAACTCATCATATATATTCCTATGGAATCCTAGTAACAAACCCTCCTAGTACACCAGAGCAAGCCTTCGTGGCGCTGACCAAACAGGCTGGCCAAATAGCCAACGTGGAAATCGAAACCGTCTACAACAAGCTCAAGCCTGTAGGTCCAGAGTTCCTAACCGGACAATGGAAAGGGGGTAGTTTTGATACAGGTCACCCCGCCCACCAAGCCTTACAAACGATCTCATGGCAAGGCAAGACTTTTCACAGCGTGGAAAATGTGGATCCAATTGATGTTCTGAAGGATGGTCAGAGGATGTGTGACGAGTCTTGGGGTCATGCTGTTGTAAGTCAGCTTAATCATCCCAAGATGAAAGAGATCCTAACATGGTATGAATTGAAAGCTTCGAGAGGTGAAATTCCGGGATGTCGTATCCACTGCCATGATCTACGACAATCACCCGATCATCGACCATTTCCGATATGTTAATGATAACATGGTCGCCGGTGTGATGGACACGAAGAAGTTTGGGTCTAATTTCTACTACTTTTATCTGTACAAGTGATTTCCGGCGAATGACAAGCAGGATACACCGGATACAATCATCGTTGGCGGTTATAAGCACGCTTGTGTAGTACCTAGATTATTTGTAACATTCGAATTGATTGGAAGAAAATCCTATGTTATAATGTAGCGTCTGTTACATATTCCTGCTTATATATACCACGCTGGCTAATCCATTACATACCCCATTGGCTGGAGATCCTACGCAATGTAGTCAGCCATTAAATGCAACCTGCATACCACAAGGATATAAATTTGTCTGTTACATTAGATCCATTAAAAGAATTTGTTACAAAGTTTATGGACAGAGATCGTCCAGTAGAAGGGTATCCAACCACCCATAGGCGGAATCCCACCTATGACCTAGCACATGCACCGCCTTGGTAAGAAGCATATCACGGGCTTCTAAGACACATTTACAGAGCAACAGAAGGGTCGGCAAGGTCATTGCATCCGAGAGCGACAGTGCCATCCTGTGCGACATAATCATCAGAAGGTGCTTTCATCAGGCGAGTGTCGTTAGGAGCACTTACGAGAAGATTGGCCTCGGTGCAACATTTAGGAGCGGTTTTGCAGGTTTCGTCGTAGGCGTGGCCTGTATGTTGTGAGTGGTTGCGCCAAAATACACGAAATTTGATAGAATCGACATACAAGCAACACCAATGGAGCCAACGATAGCCTCGGGACCGAGGTGAAGAGCCTCCAGAATGGGGTCGACAACGCCATCCAGGGGAGTCTTGAGTTCGCCACAGCAGAGAAAAGGCTTGATGCACTTGGCTTTGACAAGGTAGGTCTCATCATCCTCAGAGGCAGCGGGGGCAGCAGAGACGAGGGCAACGCCAGCGGCGAAGAGCGAAAGAGCGGTAGAGAACTTCATTGTGATAGTACTTTACTAAAGGGACTCTTCTAAAGGGAGGAGCAGGTTTGGATTGGAGGAGTTAAGAGCGATTGTAATTGTGTATCTGAGTGAATCCAGAGAAGATTCGGATGCGGTTTCGACGCCTTATATCCTCGAGACTGAAACTGCATTACTAAATCTGACGGTTCAAGATAACATACTCCCAACATACGGCTACAGAAACATTGGGAGATACCCAATTACATGCTCCAGAGTCGTTATCTTTGATGCTAAAGCTGGGAGCCAGCTCTCGGGATTCGGTAAAAAGTCCCAACCCAATCTAGAAGGCCAACGAAAGTGAAGTCTCACATGAAGGGAAGGATCTACAGGAAAAAGGACAGTATATTGATAAGAGATGGGAGAGATTGAGCCCCAGTATTCCAAAATAGACGAACGCCTCTTGGATAGCCAACGAGAAGGAGAACGAAAGTCAATGAACCAGAAAAGGGCGTTCAGTAGATCTTGGCACCATGTAGATCACCACGCAGGAACCATACTTAGCGAAGACGCCACCGGGAAAATCCGTCGCATGAGGGCAGTGATTCATGGAACCGAAGAGAGCAGTGAGAATCCGCGATGCAGGCAAGCCGATAGTTCGGAGAATGGAGCCGGCCAAGCCGTGCGTCTCCCTGTCAAGCGCAAGAGTCTTATCAGTGGAAACCCTCATGAACTCCAGTTTGGCCCCGAAATTCCCCACTCCCCGGACTCTCTGGAATGCAAAGCCCTTGATAACAAACAAGCGAGAAGAAGTAATTTCTGGAGGAATCATCATCATTTGCTCGTTCCTTTCCTGTGGATGGTGCGGTTAATGCGCTATAGGGAATCCAGCACAGGTCGGGGGAAGATCGGAACCCAAGTTTATATTCGACTGATAAGAGCTGAATTAATAACTGCGTATGTTCAGGATCGCTTGCACTCCGGCATCCGAAAACGATTTCGCCCTAACGTAGCTGCCGGAATTCCCGCGGTTCTGGGTAGATGCGCATCGATCTTGGGATGAACTCTATCAGATGATAAGAACCATTGCCTACCAGGTTTACGTACTCCGTATAGGCAAGGGCATTCTTCGGCTGGAAGTAGAGCAGCAGATCTCGAAAGGACTCATCAAAATTCGCTAAGCCAGGTTTTTGTCATCATGATGACTTACTAGGGTAACGATCAGACAAACACACCTGTCTAATTTAATTCTGGAGTTGATTGCGAGTAGATAAGGGAGCCAGATAATGTATTGGTTCCTGGTGTGAAATATGCTGCGTATGGTTTGCATGTCCATGGTGATAGATCGGAAGAGACTCTATCATGTTTCTTTCTCAGTGCAAGTGCATCACCCATACCATCAGGATGGAATATACGGCTGACCTGATATGTCGGGAGACATAACGAGATGTATTGAAGGAGCCACAATGATGGAGTTGAGGCTGTTGTGGTTTCCTCGTCAGGACACCGTTTCTGCCTGAGGCACCACTAATATGTAGCACGTGATGTGCTTTCTGACTCAGCTATGGCGGTGCGCCCGCCACAATCGCACCAGCCACCGCAACGCTCGCGACACAAAAATTGCTTCGTCGATAATACAGACAATCTCTCCGCCGGTTGTTATTCTTCCCCCCACCACTCCTCATCCACCCTTCGTTCTGTGGGGTTTCTCTTCACATAATCTTCCTCCGTCAACCTCCCCCTCAGGTCATCTGAACATCATGGCCCCCATCTCTATCGCAGACATCGTGTCGGCCCTCCCCGCCGAGGACACTTGGGGCCCCGCTACCTCGACCGACAACATGCTTCAAGGTGTCCCTTATGCTCCTTTCTCCAAGGGCGACAAGCTCGGCCGCATGGCCGATTGGACTGCCGAGTCCAAGGACCGTGATCGTGCCGGTCGTCAGGCTTACAACCGCAACTACAGAGGTGCGAAATTGCTGCCCATACACTACTTCAATATATCCGCTAACACTGAATGCAAAACAGACCAGCAGGTCTACGGCGCCGGTAGCTCCAGCCTCTTCTCCATCCAAGCCGCTGAGGAAGAATCCTCTTTCTCCGTCGTCGACAACACTCGCGCATCCGCCAAGCGTACCTTCGGCCGTGGAGGCGGTACCGTCTTCCGTGGCCGTGGCCAGCGGGGCGGCGCCCAGCGTGGTGGCCGCGCTGGTTTCCAGCGTGTCGGTGCTGGCCGTGGCCAGGGTGACCGCTATTATGACAACCGCTCGGGTCGCAGCAACCGCGGCCGTCGCTTCGGATGGAAGGACTACGACAAGCCCCAGCGCACCCGCGAGCCCTCCATCAACGTTCGTCCCGACTGGAACATGCTGGAGGAGGTCGACTTCAGCCGTCTGTCCAAGTTGAACCTGGAGACCCCTGATGGCGAGGATCTCGACTCGTACGGTTTCCTCTACTACTACGACCGCTCCTATGACAAGGCCCCCGTCAAGAACGCCGAGCGTCGCCTGCAGGCCCTCGAACGTGCCGCCTACAACGTCACCACCTCCCAGGACCCCGTCATCCAGGAGCTCGCTGAGAAGAACGAGGCCACTGTCTTCGCCACCTCCGACATCCTGTCCATGCTGATGTGCGCCCCCCGCAGTGTGTACTCGTGGGATATTGTCATCGTGCACCAGGGCAACAAGATCTACTTCGACAAGCGCGAAGGCGCCTCTCTCGATCTGGTGACCGTCAACGAGAACGCTGCCGATGCTCCCCTCGAGCTCGCTGAGACCTCCGGCAAGCAGGAGTCGATCAACACCCCCAGCGCGCTGGCCATGGAAGCCACCTTCATCAACCACAACTTCGCCCTGCAGACCGTGACCGAGTCCCAGAGCGCCAAGCTGGAGATGAGCCACCCTAACCCCTTCTACAACGCCTCCGAGGAGAGCGAGCCTCTTGCCTCCAAGGGCTACAAGTACCGTCGCTTCGACCTCTCCCTCACCGATGAGGAGCCTCTGAACATGATCGTCCGCACGGAGGTTGACGCCCTCCTGAAGAACCCCGTCAGCGGCGAGGATCAGCAGGTCATCGTCAAGGCCTTGAACGAGTTCGACAGCAAGGCTCAGGGCTCCGGCGGTGCCCTGGACTGGCGCAACAAGCTCTGGTCGCAGCGCGGTGCCGTCGTCGCCACCGAGATGAAGAACAACAGCTGCAAGCTGGCTCGCTGGACCACCCAGGCTATCCTGGCCAAGGCCGATGCCATGAAGCTCGGTTTCGTCTCCCGCGCCAACCCCCGCTCCGCTGCCGCCCACGTCGTGCTGGGCGTCGTGGGCTACAAGCCTCGCGAGTTCGCCTCCCAGATGAACCTCAACCTCGGCAACGGATGGGGTATCGTCCGGACGATTGTCGACCGCATCCGTGCTCTGGATGCCGATGAGGAGGAGGACAAGGTCACCAAGTACGTCCTGATCAAGGACCCCAACCGCCCGGTCCTCCGTCTGTACAGCGTGCCGGCCACCACCTTCGAGGAGGATGAAGAGGTTGCCGAGGAACAGGAGGAGAAGGGCGATGAGGACGAGGAGTAAATATCATGACGATATGTTTGGCTTTCCTTTCTCTTTTTCTCATGATCATGTAATGTCTGTTTCCCGCTCGATGCTGCATAGTTGAAAAGTTGTTAGATCATGATTTGCTACATTCGAACGCTTCTCCTTTCTCCGGAGTTTCTTCGGAGCATCATCCCCAAACAGTAGCTCGTCCGCTGGGACCCTCTCGAGGTCCAAAATTCAGTCTCTGCTTCAGCATGAAACATCGCCCAGCCCTCGTTGCCGCTCAAAACTAATATACCGCTGCTTTAGACCGATCAACCGAGGCCGTATACGTGCAAAACGACGTCTCCCCGCACGCCAGGCCATGTATCTCGAGCGAGCACGGCTCCCTCACCGTCTTCTCCAACAGTAGGAAGACGAAGATCGTCAACTGGCCCTGCAGCCAAGATCGCCGGCTGATCTTGTCCCTCTGAGCGAGTGGGGGTTCGACCCTCTCGGAGGCTCTCCTTGAGGGCAAACTCTATACGCGAACTATAGCCGTCTCTTTAGGTCAGCAGCCCCACCCCCCTTCGGGTGTTGGTCTGCTTCAGTCAAACGATAATTTTCAGTCAAACGATAAATTTGAAGCCTTTTAGACTGCCAAACACCACCACCAAGATGAATTCTAATTCTGATATCGAGAAGCGTATTTCTGAAGCCTACAAAGCCGCTAAACGCGCTCAAAAACCGAATTTAAGCGCGTTGTCACGTCAATTTAACGTTCCTTACCAACGCCTTCGAGCCCGCTTCCATGGCCGCGCAGACCTTTCCTCACGTTCCAACGCAATAAAAACTCTTGATAAGGCGCAGGAAGGAGCGCTAATTCGT
>NW_027395527.1:504084-574074 GCF_047715705.1 Aspergillus ambiguus | reverse complement strand
GGGGGGTGGGGCTGCTGACCTAAAGAGACGGCTAGTAGGGCGTTGGTAGTGGGTATTTGACTGTCGTTTAATCTAGTTAAGCTTCCCCTAACAAGGGTTGTCGAACGAAGATGTAGCAGACACCGCCAATCCAACAACAGGTATCGTCTCGCAAGTTAGAATAGGGTCGGTCAGTTCTTGCGTAGGTCTTCGCTATGGATCGGTAGAGCTCCACGCATTTTGATATGCATTGAACTAGTGTATTCCCCTCGCGTGGACTGCATATGATACCGGTAGGACTGGGTGGCCGTTAGCTCGGATGATTTTTGTCAGCGATGAGATTTGGCGTTGACGGTGTTTATCGCAGCACATATGGGGTAGGAGTTAAGAGTACGGGCCTCAGGGGTTTTGGTTGTATATAATCCGAAGAGAAGCAAACACAACCACAATGTCGACCTAGCAACTAGAATCACGATCCAGAGCAGTTGATTTCAGGGTATTTGAATCATAGTCTACTGACGGAAAACATACTCAAGTTACCCCCGAGATAGTATGATGATCAAATTGACACGCTGCCAATTAACGACCTGACTATTCAATATCACATGGTGAAGTCATATCGCCCCTGTGAGGTAGTAGAATTCCCATACAAAACAAAGTATAGAAGTAGGATGGCAGAACTTGTGGTTGACTCCGAAAAGACCGAAAAGACGCCTACCGAGGCATAATTCCCGCCAGCGTGTTTAGCATCACTACTCTATATCCACTAAGTATTGTATTGTTAATGTGATTGATTTGGGTAACCGTTTATCTTGTTTTGACTCACAATCACTTTTCCACTCCGAAATGTCCCTTTTAATACTATATATATTTGTCCCGCTGGTTCAATTATTGGACTGTAATATGTTTTCTTGAAATTGGTTAAACTTGATAAACACTACAGTCTTTCCTAGCGGGTAAGGCACAGAATGTTACAAGCGCGAGCTAGATTAAACCTGTAGGTACTAAGTCACATCTAAGCTTGCGAGTGATCATTAGCTGGGGCCAACTACAACACGAAATCAGCAATGCGACCAAACGCTAGGCTAGGGCTAGTAGTGTTATCTATGTTGCTACTCCAAATATACTAGGGATTAGTTAGATGATAACTTCTATTTGGAATCTACACAGCTCTGTGATATTTGGATGCAGAGTAACTATCTGGGATCTCTGAGAAATCTAGGGGGAACAAGGGCTACCGCACCCTTTTTCTTATCCAAAGGAACATTCCTTCCCCTTTCAATGGTTGATCGAGAGATCTTTCAATATTAACGCCCATTAGAACTGAGAAGTAAGGGACTGGATACAATTGGAGTTCGGTAACCTGGGATTTTATTACTACCTTATTCTAAGTAGCTTAAGGGGTTCGCTGCTGTAGACAGAAAGCCAATTAGAAGGTGTGAAAATGGAAAATAAAAGAAAACACCAGTTATCGAGGTATGGTCGTGTACATCTTTTTCAATCTTCAGGGATTTCTTAATAGGTAGCCAACTCAAATCACAAATGAATCTGTGTCCACTAATAAGGTAAATTCAAAATGTGAGTTCAATGAATTTCACGGGAAGTATCTGTTTTTAAGGTTGAGTCATTGAACATGGAATGAGTATTCTAACCAGCATAGTGTAGTACCATGTATATCTGTTTCCAACGTTACACGGTTAGCCATTCTTGAAGGATCTGAATGAGCCCTCCTGTCCCCGTAAAGTAGTGTCCCTGCAGAATGGGTTGGAACTTACCAAATGGAATGTAGAATTACTCGCAAGGGGTAAGACAATGTGATGTTATAAAAGTATTTCTTATCCTTAAACCCTATCTAAGATCTATGAAAGCCCAACTAGCCCTGCAGGTTAAAAAAAAAAAACAATATTATTACTTACCTTCCACTCAACTCTTCTATTTTTGAAATATTTGGATTACTTTAGTGTCTTTGCTAAGTCTAATTTCTGCATCGATTCGAAATTCCAGGATGATAATATCACGTTACGGAGTCATTATATCGTTCTTCTTGTTGAACCTCCTACCTCTCGTCTGGACCCAGTGGGACAGTCCAGAAATTCTAGCTCGCTATAAAGACGCGCAGACTTGCATCAACAACGACGAACTGCCGGGCAGACCAATTGCTAGGTACTTTACCCGCCACGAGACCAATCCACTTGCGAAGCGCCAGCGCCAGCGGAATCGAGGCAAAGGGGCACCCGCTGAGAAGTATGACTACTGTGTGACTGTCGGTTCTTTCTGCGACACCGACGAGCAGTGCCGTTATAGCACCGAAGACTCCAAGGTTGCAAACCTATGCACCAAAGATCGGCAGCCTGAAAACGTTTTAAGATGTGTCGCCGGACGGTGTCGAGCGGCAGTCCAGCCAAGGGGTGCGAAATGTGATTGTCTCCTGGGATGTTACTGGTGGCATAATGGAAAGATGGCATGCCTGGAAGGGTCTGATGGGGAGTATACCTGTCAAGATGCGCCTGGTGCACCCTGTGGGCAAGAGCCGAATGAATTTGGATGCCGCGCTCCGGGAGTTAAAGGCCATGATGGGAAATGTTATTGTGCCCAAGGCGTCGATAAATGCGGGAACTTGTGCAAGGCAGACCAGCAATGCTGCAAGGGCAAATGTACTCACAAAACAAATGAGTGCAACTAGCCTTTTTTAGACAGGATGGGGTGCAGTGTGATATTCGTAGATCAGATCGATGCTGACCAGACAGCGGCCTTATTGTGCTAGGAGCTGAGAAATGTATGAGGACGACCACTCATAATAGGATATTACTACCTGACTTCGAGTATTTACATTATCAAATCAAACTCGTGCGTTTCCTCGCCGCGCAAAAGGCAAACCTCTCTATTTCGTGTGAAGATTCTCTCCCAGTAAAAGGTTATCCAAAACAACAGTTATTGTGAGCATATATGGCATATTTGCCCATCAGATGCCTACAGAGTATCTCATACATGAGAAACGTCAGCTATAAATCATAGGGGTGACTACTCGTGCGGGAAATCACGGAGTACCTCATGTTTTGACGGGATCCGCGGAGGCCGAAGTGCAATGACTGAGTGGCGCTACTATCAAAACCTGAATACATGCTCTTAGTCATAGGCCTTTTTTCAGCTTCTCCACGCTAATTACATATATGAATTCATGATTTTATACTACGAAACTAGGATTCTATTATATACTGATTTAGCAGACTATGCTTGCTACAGTGCCATTGCTATGTTGTCTGGATTTGCCTCTATAAAATTCGTCGTGAAAAGTGGAACTCTCCGCTTGGCTTCCTTGTTCGGCTCCCGTACCATCATAGTTAATCATGTTAATCATCTTATTAGTTAATCTGGCCCAGTGGATTCATGCACTGTCTGCCTATTCGACCACATGGTGG
Organism: Aspergillus ambiguus; assembly: GCF_047715705.1. NCBI lineage: Eukaryota > Fungi > Ascomycota > Eurotiomycetes > Eurotiales > Aspergillaceae > Aspergillus > Aspergillus ambiguus. Next base: position 570,676 of record NW_027395527.1, on the reverse strand, counting down.
ATAGACCCGTTACCGCTCTCAGGCGAGCTGCCAGACTCGGTTAATAAACCGCCATCTGATATTGGCGGTCGAGGCTTCTGGAATTCTCCCACTAACCAGTCAAATATATTCCCCCAAGTACACGGCCATTTCCTCGAAGCTTGGCTGCCTCTTCTGATCGACCTCGTATGCTGTAGCTCGGGTCTCACCGTTTAGCAACCCATGGGTCAATGTATATAAATCTTCCCAGCCCTGCCACTGCTCCATAGTCCTTCCCTCTTAATACTTCCCATCTCAATCCAAATTAGATAGAACTCAAAACGACATATATCTTTCATTCTCCCTCATTTGCCATTTCGGTCTCGTCCATCCTAGTCTTCCCTAGGGCGGTCGTGCACCATGCCGGCTCATCTTTCTCACCATAGGCACTCGGGCAACCCCCTCGTGCCCTCTACAGACTCAGATGACCATGCTGACATCGTATCCCTCCCTCGCGTACATCTCTCTGACATCGATGAGAACGCCATTGCCGACATCCATCGCACCTTGACTGAGGCTCCAGACCATGATGCTCATTTCTACTCAGAGCCTCATTCCTCGTTCGACAAGTTTCTGGAAGCCGAGTTCCGTGCCGGCAAGAAGCGCTCCAACCTTGGAGTCTGCTTCAAATCCCTGTCTACATGGGGAGAAGGTGATGACCATGCTGCGGTCAAGACGTTGGGGACGGCGCTGTGGCGCACGTTGACTTTTCAAGACGTCTACGAATGGACTATCAAGCCATGGGCGAGCAAGAAGCAGCCTGAGAGCGGCCGTCAGTTGATCCATGATTTTTCAGGAGTGGTGAGAAGCGGCGAAATGATGCTGTAAGTGAAATCACCCCAAACACTCATGTATGAGCATGGCAAATCGATACTAACGCATCGATAGTGTGCTGGGACGCCCAGGATCTGGATGCTCAACCTTTCTCCGCACCATTGCCGGCCATCACGCATCCTTCTTGGGGGTGACCGGCTCCATCGACTACTCTGGCCTGAGCCCTGATGAAGTCAAGAAACGTTATCGTGGCCAGGTCACCTATATCCCTGAAGACGATGTGCACTTCCCCACACTGAATGTGCGCCAGACACTTGAATTCGCCTTGCACAGTAAGACCCCCAAGCGGTATCAGGAGAAAATCCCGCGGTACCTTGAGATTTATGGTCGGGTCTTTGGCATGTCGCATACCATGGACACTCTGGTCGGGAACGAGTACATCCGCGGGGTATCCGGCGGCGAGCGCAAGCGCATTTCCATCATCGAGTCCCTGGCCACTGACTCGTCGGTGAGTTGCTGGGACAATTCGACCCGCGGGCTCGACGCCTCGTCTGCCTTAGACTATGCCCGCAGTCTGCGCATCATGACCGACACGGCCGGCAAGGCCACTTTGATGACGCTGTATCAGGCCTCGGATGCAATCTACGATCTCGTCGACAAGGTCCTTCTCATCGATGAGGGAAGGATGCTCTACCAGGGCCCTGCCAGCGAAGCCAAGGGCTATTTCGAGGGCTTGGGGTACGAAGCTGCGGAGATGCAGACCGTATCGGATTTCCTGACCAGCATTACCGTCCCTGAGCGTCGTCGGTTCAAACCCGGATGGGAAACCCGCGCCCCGAAGGGACCAGTCGAGCTCGAACAGGCGTTTCGCAAAAGCGTTGCCTTCGAGAACCTCCAGCGTGGAATCGAGAGCTACGAATACCAGCAGCAATGTGGCAGTCGCCCGACCACGCTGGGGTCCGGATCAGGCCAGTCGAGTCTGGAGGATTTCAAAAAGGCAATCAAAGAGAACAAGTCGCGCTTTGCAAGAGCCAGTTCCCCGTACACAATCTCGCTTTTCCGACAGGTGGTGCTGTGCACGCAGCGTCAAGTCTGGCAGATCAAAGGACACATGAACCCGCTGTACATCAAGCTCATCTCGTGCGTGATCTATGGACTTTTGATCGGCTCAATGTTTTACAAACAACCGCAGACAACAGACGGCATGTATTCGCGGGGTGGCGTGCTTTTCTACTCGTCCATCCTGCTGGCTTGGCTTCAGATGTCCGAGCTCGAGGAGTCCATGCAGGGACGCGACATCTTGAGTCGTCAGAAGAAGTACGCGTTCGTCAGCCCAACCGCCGTCTGCTTGGGTCGTGTCCTGGTCGATCTTGTCTTGGCTGCGGTGCTGACCTCGTTATACCTGATTGTCGTGTATTTTCTGGCTGGGTTGAAGTTGGATGTAAGCACCCCAGCGTTCTCATTGCATGACCTTTGCTAACGGTTTCCAGGCCGGCGCCTTCTGGATCAACTTCCTGTTTATTTACGCCTGCACTGTATGTCTGACATCTCAGTTTCGGCTGTTTGCCGCAGTGTCCCCGAATTTCGAGGTTGCTCTGCGGTATTGCGGCGTATCCGTGCTGTTCTGCATCGTCTTCGGTGGTTATGTTTTGTCCATCGACAGACTCATCAACGACGTCCCATGGGTTGGCTGGATCGCTTATCTCACCCCAGCATTGTACACTTTCGAGTCGATGATGGCGGCCGAGTTCCACGGCGTCAACTTCCCCTGTACATCATCGTCCATCGTCCCCTCCGGACCTAACTACACCGACCTCGCGTACCAGACGTGCAACTATGCGGGAAGTAAGATCGGCAGCGCCGTGGTGAACGGGGACGACTACCTGGCCGTGCAGTACGGGTTCTCCTTCGGCCATGTGTGGCGCAACTTCGGCATCCTGATTCTCTTCACTGTCGTTTACGTCGCTGCGACCTGCTGGCTCAACGAGATCATGGAATGGGAGGCCGACGGCTCCGGCGCTATCCAGTACAAGAAGACTCAGAGAAGACGCAAGCCGGCCCAGGACGAGGAAAGTGGTCGGTCATCATTATCGACGGACCCTGCGATGACTGCCGGCACGGGAGAGAAGTCTGGGCAAAGCCTCACAGGCACCCAGTCTACGTTTACCTGGGACAACTTAGAGCTCGTCGTGTCCGTCGGCAAGGAGGAGCGCAAGCTACTGAATAGCGTGAGTGGCCACTGCAAACCGGGCACTTTGACAGCGCTGGTTGGTGCTTCTGGAGCTGGCAAATCTACGCTGTTAACTGCACTTACACAGCGTCCTACGTCGGGAAAATTGACTGGTACGATGTACGTCGACGGACAGCCTATCGATCAATCATTCAACCGTCGCATTGGATACTGCCAGCAAATGGACATCCATGACGACAGCAGCACTATCCGCGAAGCATTCGAGTTCTCGGCGCTGCTTCGCCAGAGCCCCAGCATCCCCGAGGAGGAGAAGCTGGCCTACGTGCGCACTGTGATCGATACACTGGGCCTGGCCGACCTTCAGAACGCTATCATCGGGTCGCTGGACATTGAAAAGAAGAAGCGGGTCACGATTGGCGTAGAGCTGTGCGCGAAACCGGAAATGCTGCTCTTCCTGGACGAGCCGACGAGTGGCCTCGACAGCCAGGGTGCGTCGAACATCGTCTCGCTGCTGCGACGGCTCGCCGACCAGGGCTTGGCGATTCTCTGCACCATCCACCAGGCCAACCAGGAGCAGTTCGAAGAATTTGACCGGGTGTTGGCACTCAGCCCCGGTGGGAGCACGTACTATTTCGGCCCAGTTGGAAAATCCGGAGCGGCGATCTTCGAATATTTTAGCAAGAGAGGATATACTCCCAAGGATATCACCAACGCTGCTGACTACCTGATCGAAGTGGTCGTCGGCGGTATGAAAGACAGTGAGAATCAGATCGACTGGGCTGCCATCTGGAAAGAGTCCGAAGAGGCCGCGAGAGTCAACGCAGAAATATCAGAAATCCGCAACCAATCTGTCACCAACGCATCGAAGGCGAACCATGTCGTGAGCATGGCACCCCTACACCGGCAAATCACCCTTCTGACGCAGCGGACTCTCCGGCAGTACTGGAGAACCCCCGAGTACCCCTACTCGCGGCTATACGGCTCATTCCTCCACGCTCTTATCAACGGCTTAATGTATCTGCAGATCGGCAACAGCGCGACGGACCTGCAATCCAAGGCCTATTCGTGCTTCCTGGTGCTGATGTTGGTGCCCGAGTTCATCAACGCAATCTCCATGCGGTTCATCATGAACCGCGACATCTGGACCGCGCGCGAGGGACCAAGCGGCGTGTACGGATGGGTAGCGTTCTGCACGGCGCAGATCGTAGCGGAGATCCCCTACGCGATCACCGGGGGGGTTATCTTCTATGTCATCTACTACTTTATTGTCGGCCTGCCGTTGGGATTCGCGGCGGGATACAGCTTTCTGATGTTCTTCCTGTTTTTCCTTTTCGCGACATCGTGGGGTCAGTGGATTGCCGCACTCAGCGCCGACTCGATGGTGGCAGCAACACTGATGCCGTTCTTCATTATCATGTGTGAGCTGTTCAACGGCATCCTCCAGCCGCACCAAAACATGCCGGTCTTCTGGAAGTACACGATGTACTACATGACGCCGTTCACATACTGGATCGGCGGCGTGCTCACCTCTGTGCTCCGCGGCATGGCAGTGGTCTGCGACGCGGACGAGATGACTGTGTTCGAGAGCCCTGCGAACCTGACCTGTGGTGAGTACGCAAGCGACTGGCTGCGCACGAAGGGCGTGGGCTATTTGGCGAACCCGGAGGCATCCGGGCAGTGCGGATACTGCAAATACAGCTTTGGGGATGATTATCTCTCGGGCATTGGATTGGACTCATCGAAAATCTGGCCGTACTTTGGCATCTTTGTGGCGTTTGTGGTGTCGAATTACATGATGGTGTATGGATTGGTATATTTGCGCTCTGTGGTGAAATTGCCTTGGAAACGCTAGATGCATGCATAAAGGGCAGTGGGTTGGACCTGTACTCATGATGTGACGACGATATGACTGGCATTGATATATGGGATGGCATATGTACTATTCTTAATATTATTCTCTACACGCCCTCAATTAGATCTAGTCTACGACCATAAACTCACCGGCAGCGGTACTGAGGCTATAGCTTCCGGCATCATGCTATACGCGATAAACCAGGGACAGGTGTAGTATGCCCACGCTAGTAGGACGACAGCATCGCAGACCCACGACAGCGCGTGTCGTACCTTACCGCAGAAGACCCGGGCAATGCCGACGGCAACCAGCTGTTGCAGCGCGGTACATAGCGCCATGACGAAAAAGAACACAAGCATCATAGCGGCGGCATGCCCGTCCTGGGAGACGGCATACGCACCGGCCGCGTGGAGAGTTCCAGACACCGAGAATGAGATACATAGGACGAGGAAGCGCTTTAGTGCGGGCGGCGCGGTATCCTTGGGGATGAGGAGCAGAGATGCGGCGAGTAGAGGCCGACGACATAGATCGTGCCACATCTTACCCCATATATCTGATGTTGGTTAGGCTCCGTCGCGGAGAAACCAGCCGCAATGCTACCACCTACCTCGTAAGCGACAGGTCAGGATGTACCGCGGGGACCGAAACATCGTCGGGTACATCCATGGTTCACTGCGGGCGGAAGTGACGGGCCGCAGAAGTCCGAGATCGACAAGGGCGATCAAGGCATGGAACCCATCGATGAAGGCATAAGCCGCAAGCCAGCAAAACGGACCCAGAAGATATTCCCGGGCGAGGACGGCGCTGGAGTCTGGGGCGAGCTGGATGCCGAGATGGCCGGCGGCGGCTTGGACCGCGGCTGCGACGGCGGGGAAATTTCGACCGAAGCTGGCCTGATGGGAGTCGAAGATGACATAGGTGCAAATGAGTTTAAACAGCTGTCGTTTTACGAAGGACGAGTATTCATCAGGGAGGCGATGTGATGGGTTATATACGGTTGACCCGTAGGACCAGCCGATTCCACGCGGATTGACAATGAGATCACTGATGTAGTAGAATCGCTGGAAGCCAAGGGAGGTGGGGATGGTGTTCCACGTGTAGGACGAGGATTCTCCCTCTGCACGCTTCAGCTGACGCAGGTCATAAGCGAGAAGCAGCTCGATAGCGCGGATGACATATGCGACGGAGAGAAAGGCATTGGCATATTTGATAAAGGGAGAGGCATCTGGGGGGAAGAAGATGGTATGTAGGGCGCTGAGGGGGATGAGGTTGTAGAAGATGTGCTTGAGGAGGGGTGACCGAAGGAGATCCTCGTGCAAGAAGAGAATGGCGGCCACGAGGGGGATTGTGAGCATTATCCAGAGGGTGAAGAGGGAGATGATGAAGTTGATGAGAAGAGAGAAGAGAGTTGGTAACGAGGAGATGTATGAAACCACGTGATGCCGTTATCTAATCGCCCGCTAAAACTGCCACTTCGGGTAGATGATGCATCCAATCAGCAGGTAGGCATATACTGCTAGATCTCTGCGCAGTACGCATCTTCCTGCAGTAATCGATGGATGGGTACCGTGACACGCCTGGAATGCAGGATTTACTGACCGCTATTTGCTCCGTTGACCTGCGTTTAGGTACTTTTAAAAGAATTGGCAGGACATTTTCAAGACATAGTAAGAAAAGCGGATATTACCCAATTTTCATAGAGGACCCGACATTTGTACGTAAGGTATTGGCTTGTTCTGCTTGCTAGGCATATCAGTCATAGTATTTCGCAGATTGTGTGTTCTTGAAACTCGATGCAGATGCTAATTCCAGGCGTCCGCGCAATTCGGAGATTTTTTTTACCAGTTTCCTTCACGCTGAAAGGAGCAAGCGGAAAAAATGCTAATAGTAGAGGTTGTTTAAGTATTTTACATTATAATTCAATTTTTTCTCTAAATACGGAGGTAGTATTTCCCTTCGACATCCAAAACAAGGACATAGGACAAGAAAAGTGTCCTCCTATATTTTGCGTGCTCTCTAATCTGTGTACCAGAAGGCTGGAACATGATCTGTACCCCAATATTTATAGGGACACATCCTTTTGTTTAAACCAATGTAGTTGTCACCGTTGTCCAGAAAGAGGAAATGCCGGGAAGAAAGAAGATATCAGGTGACCCGCAAGCGAAAAGAAAAGTAATCCGATCAGGTGAAAACGAAGTACAAAGAACTCTCGTCTTCAAGTCATCTGCTATATATATTCTCTTTGTTCCCATTTCATGCATCTACCTTTGGTTGAGTATCATGACTATGCACAATGAAAGTAAGTCTTTAAGAATCCATCCATGCCGCCCTTCAGGCCTATAAAATATGGTAAGATACGAGATGATCTCGAAGCTACTAGATAATCTAACTATCTCAGACCCAGAACATGGCCCGAGATTCTCAGATGGATGTCTGGAAAGACTCCCATCTGAGATCCGACGCCATCTCTTGTTGATGCTTGATCTGGGAAGCCTGGGTGCCTTGATTCGTGCATCCCCCATATATCTGCAGCAGTTCCGACTGGACCGAGCATTTATCCTTCGCGTTTGTCTTGAAAGCACACTGGGAAATGTGGCGGTAGACGCACATGCAGTTTATTTGTCGAGCTGCAGGGACTTTTCCCGGTCACGTACTGGGGAGAGTGTCACCGAGTTTCTCGAAGCCTACCAGGCCCGCCGCTCTTCAACCCCGACGCTCATCCTACGAGAGTTGAGCGGTGATGAACTGGCTCACATGTTAGCATTTCACGTCTCCGTTGTCGAAGCAATGGTGTGCCAGTACACATCTAGCGCACTGGGCAATCTCGCCTCTCTGACGGAACTGCCATATGCCTCGGGACAGGTGTTAACCCGAACGGAGAAGAGGCGAATTGTGCGTGCTCTTTATCGCTTCCAGATTTGCTGTAACGTGTTTGGAATTGGAACACAAGCCAATTATTTCAAGAGAAGGCCCCAGTATATGCACGAGTACATCCTGGATTCTCTTGTCGCGGTGTTTGAACCCTGGGAAATGGAAGAGATCTCTTGCATTCATCTCTTCGCACAGGACAAGTACAGTAAGGCCTTCGACGAGGTTCGCTGGGATTTTGACGAAGACAATCCGAGATTTGAAGAAGACGGTCCGTTTACTCCTAGTCTGGCAATGGATTTATCTGAACATTCACGTGAGTTCTGTTCCCGAATCATAACATCAAATAGACATTCTTGGTGCGTACTAACAGTATTAAGTGGAGAGAGAGTATTTCCTCAAAGGAATTATCTCCAGAGGCCTCTATCTTCTACGAAAGCTCTTCCGAATCCACAACCACGAGGCACTGGTTCTATTTATAGACGACCACATCGTGTCCGTCCACACTTTTATTGGGGAAGGGGCCATGGAAGCCTTCAGCGACGCAACGCAACGTCGCCTGTGGCGGATGACACCAAAGTCACCGCGTAATCTGAAAGTGCGACAACGCGAGCTAATGCCGTTCCATGGTGATCATGAGGAAGGAGCCACACCATCGCTTGGCTGGGTGTTACTGTGGCGGGAGACCTACAGCAACATGTTTGGTGGATGTACCGCGCAGAAGCTAAGAAGATGGGGGTACGTGATGTGGGATGAAACTCGGATGGAGAAGACTGGTGCGAAGGGGTTGTTGATTCAATGGAGAGAGAAAAATTGGAAGAATGAAGACCCGAGAGATTGGGAAGGCCTGCGTAGCTCTTGATACACATCTCTTCATCTCTTCGGGTATTAATGTAACCTTGTTCTTGTAGGACCTTGGTTCCAGTGTGTATATGTTTGGCCTATCACTGAGCTGTTTAGATATCTTCAAGATAAAAGGATGGAAAAGACCGATTCTAGCATCTTTAGAATCTGAACAGACCTATAACTATAAGACCGACGAAGATTATGGACGGTTTACAGCCGGAATATTGCTACGGATATCCAACGGGCCAGTTTCCTCTATGACCCTCTGCACCAGAGCCTTGAATTTGGCCTCTTACTTACCAGTCGTTTGGTTTAAAGCTGTCCATTCAACATTATATTAGCTCAGCTCTTCCATTTTAATACTGACAAACTGATCTATCTCAGCCTCGTCAGTGGCGGCAACCATTTCTATGTCCGGTAGAATTTCTCGAAGAGCAGACCAAGCCCTGTCTTTGGGCGAACCTAAACAGATATAGATCAACTCATAAATCCAGAATCTCCTATTGTCCATAAACTGTCGCATATGTAGCGCCATGGAAGTTTTAACCGGCCTCTTGCTATCCTCCTCTGCGAGGATATCGACGAACCGTTCTAGAAGCACCCTATACCGCGACACGTCCGCTTCATCCCATTTATAACGCCTTTTGATAAGCAACCACCGGGGTGGCGAAAACAGCATTTGGTAAGGTGCGGTGTAGGACCATTCCCAGTCAAGGATTGCCACAATGTTCAGATCATCTTTATTGTTGACAAGTATATTTCCAAGCCGCAGATCTTCACATACCAATTTGAAGGGACCCTCATTATACTCATTAACAATAAACGACTGTCCAATAGCTATGAATATCTTATTGTAGATGTACTTGCTGCTGGCGTCGTCGGCATCATCAACCGAATTTGGTTGGAAGTCTTGCTGGGTGACTCCAAGAAAGTATTCCTCGGTGGAAGAGTCCGCTCGTGAATGATAATCCATACATGAATGTACGTTAGTTGGTAAAAATATTTTATTTGACTAAGTCATTATACCTTCTACTTTAACTCCCCATTGGTTTTCAATCCCATTGATCTTCAGTGTAAGGGGTCTTGATAGGACCACATCGTCCGACAGGGCACCGATATGCGAAAAGTCATGATATGAGAGCTCCAGATAAACATTTGCAATCTGACGACAAATAACCTCCAGCTCCCAGTCACTAATATCGGATCGAACCGTGAACCCGTCCTCAGTGGGTTGACGGAGCACCTTGTCAAGAGGACATCCTTCTACAACTTCCATAATGATATAGGCCACAAGTTATCACAAAAGGGACAGGTATTGTTCTTTTTGCATTGATAGAGCGCATTGTAGTAACTTCTCGACGAACCTTCTCATCGCCGCCCATCACCTTACCAGGGACCACGAATCGGACGATTTATTGCAGCCCATCATCAAACAGAATCAGACAACTCCAGTTGAATGACCCCGCATAATTGTCAACAGACTCAGAGGGACGGTCATCGCGAAAGCTGGAGACCGGTTTGACAATATCCGTCCGCTGGGTGCCATTAAATATAGACGACCAAGCAAGCGACTCTCCATCATGGTCTCTTTGCACACGCTCGTCCAAATCCATGTATGCAGGTTTCGAACAAGCAAATGCGACAGAAAGGACTGAGAGTCTATCGATCTATCGTTGAGGCCTCATGTTTACCGCTCTTTTGCGAGTGAATTCGTCTGCTGGCCATCGTCACATGATCTGGCGCATATGTACGACCGGATGTCTGTTTGTTCATATATTAAGGATTCGCTAGATTGATTATTGACCATGTAAAATTACAACTCAGACAGTCCCTACAGAGGAACAATTCTAAAGTTTCTTGCCGGCCAACACGGCAGCCGTGATACAGCTCGCATTGGCCGACCACCACGCAATCGACCGCAGATAACTCCACGCCGACGACTCAATATAAACATAAGTCAGCGCATGGGCCAACCGAGAGGCAGTGTACCAGACACCGATCTTGTTGATCGTCTCATTTGGGACGCCTGCGTACATAGCGAGGAGAACTGTCCAAGCATTAGCCTACTCGACTCTACCACCATGAAGCTGCTACATACCTCCAGCAACGAAGAACGGATAGCCTTCCATCGCGTTGTGATGCGCTGCCTCCTGGCGCTTCAGACGGTTCAGAGCCTTGCGGCTGATCTTGCCTGATGCCACAGCGGCTTCCGCCTTGGATAGGTCCTCGCGTGGGGCCACGTTATGATCGATGCGCAGATAAATCTTCGGAACACGGGTGCTGAAGGCGCAGTTGGCGAGGAACCAGTTGGCAATGATGTAGGCGGCCCCGTAATTGGGGATCTGGTGGCCAGGCGCGGCACGGAGGCCGATAGTGGTGAGGAGGGAACTGCAGGGCGGTGAGTAAACAGACACCAGGAAATGGTAGTTCAACTTACGACATGATAACTTGGAATGGAGAGATTTTGACGAAGACAAGACACTGAGCGGACAGGAGGCATACCCGACGTAAATAAGGAGGCTGATCGACATTTCATTACATCATCGCGTCGGGATCAATCGCCGCGGCCTAATCTCCATTTATGGAGTAGACTATCCGTCGTATGGAGTAAATCGCCCGGTCATCCAAGTCAAAATCCGGCCAGAAACTCTGCATCCCAGAGATCCGGAAGCCCATAGTCAGGGGCATCCATGAGGTTCCCAAAGTCGAGAGGCTGTACTAGTCAGTCCTGTATAGCTAGGTATCTAGATGATCATTAACAAGATCTTACCGATATGCTCGCAATGTCCACAGAGGATAGAGACGCAGGATCAAATGCCAGATCTGGTGTATCGCCTATTGGGGTGGCCAAAGGTGGCTGAAAAGTTAGCATTTGTTGGTACCTGGCCGAAGGAGTACTCACAACAGGCGCGCTGTCCTGCTCTTGCATATCGGTCCAAGTCGTTCCGCGGATCAATTTCTCGCAATCCCTGATGGCTTTCATTCCAGCCTGCTCAATTCTCGGCTGAGGGTCTTCCCCATTAAATCTCGCCTTGACCGAGGCGAGAATAAGACTCAGGAAGAGGAATGATTTGAACCCTGCCCCTTTCGGTGACATGCGACTGCCGAGAGTGTCAATAGTCCTCTCGACGGTGCGAACAAGCACGTCGCGTTGCGATCGCACCAAATCGTTGAGCGCATTAAGCGGACTCGACTCATCAGAGGCGGACCTTGAAGGCGTAAACTCGGTTGACTGGAGTGAGAGTTCCACGCAGACAGTGATGGCTGCATGGAAGAACGCGTCTCGGAACATACCGCCGCCCAGTTGTCCCAGGTGAGGACATGGCTGAGCCTCTGGCAAACTGACCACGGGAGGTTCAAGTTGTGAAAGCATTTCTAGAGAGGATTCCAGACAGACCTTCCGCGAGTAGGAGAATTTAGGAGATTGGCGAACGCTGAGCGAAAACGGTCGATGCAGCGCCAGCATAAAGCGTCGCATTAAGAAGACAAAAAATGATCGGGCGAATGCCGGATTATCAGCGGGGTTGAAGACCCCTCCGTAATCCGGAAATATAGCGAGACCTTCATTCAGGTACTGTACCAGTTGTTCGCTAAGAAGTAATGCATCGTCATATGAGAGGGAGAACTTCAGGTTGTTGACCTGCTTAGCGATACGGACTCGGAGGGGCAGTGACCGAGATAGAAGAGCCTGCAATGTGCTTCGTGTTGTCTGTCTTGGGTTGGTTGGGATAGGGTATTCGGTCATGTCCTCGGTCAGATCTGCATCGTCGTATCCGGAGGGTGGCTCGCAGTCAAATTCATCCAGGTCGATGCATGACGGCATACCTCCATCAAGAGACGACTGCAAATCCAACTCGAGGATGGTGGCCCACAGCCGACGGCGCAATTCGGCCCAGAATTTGGTTACTTTGGCAAACCGAGACGGACTGCGATGCAGACCTAGGGTCATGGCCGAGCGGATCACCGACCCTGACGATATCCAGACGAGGTCGCTATCGGCCGCGTCTACTTGCCGTGCGATCATCAAGATGCACTGGATCTGTATCAAATCGAACTCGATAGCAGAACTGACAAAGGTCGAAGAGATCCATGATTGAATGGCCAGGATCCAACCGGTGGCGGCGCTGCGCAATGTTTCCTTCTCGTTGAGCCTCGTGCTAGGACCGAAGAAGCAGCTGCTCGCTGCCATGACGGCGAGGAGTTTGGCAATGAAAATCATGTCCGCGGACTCAGGACTGGCCCAGTAGGCCTCGTATTGTTTTAGAAACGTTGGCACGTGCAGGATTCGGTATGTGGTTTCGAACGTTGAGAGGTATAAGTTTAACAATTCATCTGCGACTCTCCGATGCGGGATCATGTCTGGCAGCCTGAACGCCTTTTCTCGGTAGGCGGCTTGATGGTCCTGCTTTTCGCGAGACCACAATTCCCCCTTAAGTCTCTTCAGCCTGAAATACTCCGAGTCCTTGCGCTTTACTTTGTGCCGGTCCGTCAAGAAACCCAGAACGTCTCCAAACTACACCAGTCAGTTACACCAACCCAGAAACAGACACGAATGAACTCACAAACGACACAGATAACCCGTAGTATGTGCGACCACAGAAACGTGTTTTCCCATTCTTACCCCGGAAGGATGCTCTCTGTGGTAGGTATTTCACTTCGTCGCTGACGCCCTGCTGGTCCGGGGCCATTCCTAGCCCTGTTGTCGATAGGGCATCAAAGGTTGAGCTGTCGGGGGTATGTATAGGGGCTGTCTTGGAGAGGGCCGCCTCGAGAGTTTGTACGCGATGCCGCAGTTCCTGTAATTCGTCGGGTCGGGATCGAGGTTTGACGACTCGGTTGGCGGACGACGGATGCTTCGAGTCGAAGACATAGAGACCACCTCGGGTGGGACTGGCGCGACTACCGGACGCGTGGAGGGCATCTGGCGGCGTGCTCTCACCGCGATTGGCACCGGAGGCATAATTTCCTGGGGGACCGGCGTATACACATGAATCTGGAGTCTTGGACTTGACACATTGTCCGCATGGTAAGGCGCGATCGCACTTCAACTTGCGACGTCGGCAGATGGTGCAGGAGAGGGCCGGTCTGCGACGACGAGGAGGGGTTTTCGGATTGGTCGCGTCTAGACGATGCGATGCTAACTCGTAATCGTCATCCATCGAGAGTGGCCTCAATGGGTGTATGACATTGGGACGAGGAAGAAGATCAAAAGAAGATCTGATAAGTAAAAAGGCGGAGAAGTAGTCGGTGACGTAGTCGACGGAGTTGCCGTTTTGGGCTATCTCCGGAACATCTATCTCCGAGGGCGGAGATAGCCCAAAACGGCAAGCTGGACTATAGGGACGCTTGATGCAGTACGCAGTATCAGGTATAGGTGGACATTTTGGATTGCCGGTTGTGAATGATTACTTTTCTCAATCTTCCAGTCCTCACTTTGAGCATGCAAGGCCTTGGGAGTTCTTTAAATAAAGATCGATGCCTTTTGCATATTTAGATAAGATCGCTCTGGGCCGAAGCCAAAGAATCTCGGGAACTTTCTTCCCTTGACGACACATTTGGCAAGATTATAACGATTCTCTCTTCTCCAAAAAGATTGTTGACAACAAAAGTGTCAGTGCCCAGCTGCGATATCATCCTTACTGACCGACAATACCGTAGCAATCGCCCTAATCGAGAAACAGTAAGTTGCGACTCATATGCCCAGGAAGAAAAACAGGCGACGAATACTTACTCATTAGAACGAGACCAACTTCGGCTTTGTTGGCCAGCTTAGCGTGTGATGACATGCCGTCGCGAACCATCTCAAGCAGCTTGAGGTCAACGCCTACCTGGGCGAGGCCCACTTGCAAGGGCAGCAGGGAATGCTAACATAGCTGTCTAGTACATATTACATGGTCAAATAGTTACTGCATATGCTATACGATGGACACTGTCCACAGTAATCTCCATGGCGAGGCTGAGCCTGCGGCCTGCTTCGCGCAACTGGCATCGCTCCTCATCCGGCAGCTTGGGCTGCGTTTGCAGCGCGGCGTCAATCTTCTGGACCAAAGTAGCAATATCAGAAGTGGCCACCGTTGCCAATCTAGTATGTTCAACGTGCTGAGCTGCCAACCCGCGGGTTGCGTTTTTTCTTTATTTGGAAGTGCGATGCCGCCACAACCACAGCCTGGACACTACATTACTCGGCCCTACTTTACTCGGGCCCTTGTTACCCAGCACCAGTAGGATGTCAATACAAGAATAGTAGAGCTCATAACTACCCATATTCCCCGCCGGTTTGAGCCAAGGAACTATGGGGCGGCATTCGGATACCGCCACGGAACTACAAGTAAGCCCGGGCTAAATCCGACCTATCCCTGTCTGGTGCCCAGTGGCTCTATAAATATGGCCGCTGGGTGCCTCTGTATATGAGATGGCCAATTGTGCTCCTGCTTTCAAAGACCAGATGCCGTGAAACCAAGATTAGCACAGACATTATGACCCTCTCCCGATCCCTCCCCCGCACCGGCTTCGGCCTCCTAGGCATGACTTGGCGCCCCAAGGTTACCCCCGACGAGCAAGCCTTTGCCGCCATGAAAGCTGCCATCGCAGGTGGCGCCACAATTTGGTCTAGCTCCTCCATCTACGGCATGGATCCGGAACCCCCCACGGCTGGGATGTGGCTGCTACGCCGATACTTTGAGAAGTATCCCGAAGACGCACCCATGGTCCAGCTTTTCATCCGCGCCTGTTTCGACCTCGTCAACTTCAAGCCGCAGACAACCCGGGCAGGTATACGCGCCAGCTACGAAGAGTGCCAGGCCATCCTCAGCGAATTCAAGAAGACCAACGTCTTTGGCCTTGCCCGCATAGAGAAGGAGGTGCCAGTCGAGGAGATCGTGGGCGCCCTAAAGGAGCTCGTAGAGGAGGGCAAAATTGATGCCGTGGGCTTGTCGGAAGTCAGCGCTAGGACACTCCATCGTGCTGCTGCTGCGTACCAGATTGCCTTTGTTGAGATCGAGTCTTCGCTGTGGAACGAACACTGAGATGCTTACCAATGGCGTGGCGGATGCGTGCAAGCAGCATGGCATTACGATTCTCACGTACGCTCCGCTTGGATATGGTTTTCTGACGGGACAGGTCACCAAGCTAGAGGATATCCCTAAGGGCGACGTGCGGCATATGTTTGGCAGATTCCAGCCAGAGGTATGTCGATCTTTTATATCCCTCAGTTCAACCTAACCTAGAAGAACTAATGAGAGGTGGAACTTTGATAAAAACCTCGAGCTGGTCGATAAAGTCAAGCTCATTGCCAAAGAACGTGGCGTCACGCCGGCGCAATTGGCTCTTGCCTGGATCCGCTCGCACTCAAACCAAGGCAACTGTGGCAACATTATTCCCATCCCGGGAGCCACGGCTGCTTCGCGAGTGGAGGAAAACTGTGGTATTATAGAGCTGTCGGCCGCAGAGAAGGCGGCGCTGGACGCCATCATTACGTCGATCGAAATTGTGGGAGATCGTCAGATCGTCGGAATGAGCGATGAGTTCCTCTGGACATAAACGCTACTGCGTTAGTTGAGGAGCAGACAAATATATTATCTGTGAATGGACTCAAACGTACGGCAAAGCTAGTCACATTGAACGACACCATCATCGTATGGCCAAATTCAGCTTCAGCAAGTCCCCCCGGATAATCTCCTCTTCCTTGTCCCCGAGCTCAGCCATGTCCCAGGTGCCACTGGCATATCTCCCTGCCAGCCACTCTTTTCTCTCACTCTTCAAAACCAGGCAATACAATCACCGGCAAGCTAGGCTTCGCTGTACTTCAACATGTCAAACACAGCCCTGACATGATAACCAGATGAAGGGATGTTTGGCTAATGAAGACCGCCTCTATTTAAATGTCGGTGGCAGCCTCCGGAACTGAAGAAGTGAGCCATTGCTTCTACTATTCAATACCCGGCACCGGTGTTTTTCCCTTAAGTCGGATCAAAGTGACACCTTTATGTTGCTATCAACTAGCCTACCGGTCCTTTCAAGAGTCGCAATCCCTCGCGGCACTCTGGAAAGGGGGCGGAGAGTGATTGATGGCTTGTCGCCTGCAATGCGAACAGGAATATAGTACAAATTGCTGGCAGGTTGGTTGGCAATATCTACCAGAGTAGCATGGATCGACGCTACGGTGATCTCTCCATCAATGGTATTTAGTAGATTGATAGAGCGATGAGTGAGACAGTCTTCCAGACTTAGCTGGTGGGGACTCAAACGCTGACGCTGTCAAGTACTCATGTGCCCCATCACCCATCGCGGCGCCGGTCGAGAGGCATGATTCTGGGATGATCAGAGAATCGACGTGGAAAATCTTTATGCGTTCGACTTCAGGGAACGCCTACGGCATAGTGAAAGCCCCTGTATGCCAGGCGTCGCTATTACTGTTCGCTGCGTTGTCACTGGAGGAAAGAACTTACCATAGAGAGAAGCTGAGCATTATAAGAGAAGAATGAGCGCCCTTCGTATACAAGGATGAACAGAGTCGAAGGGCAATTGTAGTGGGAGATTAGCCCCTGAATCTTCGCAGAGGTCGCAAGAAAGGCATCGTGGTTTGATGATGCAGGTCAACTTTCATATATTCTGGAGTTCCTAACTAGGCATAAATCCTTGTGAACAAGCACATACGACCATAGGGTGTGGAGAACAGGGCTTCCCGTCCGCTCAGCCGTACTTAAGCCACACGCCGGCCGGTTAGTAGTTGGGTGGGTGACCACCAGCGAATCCCGGCTGTTGTATGTTTTTGTCCTTTTTAATAAACGGACTGGAAAGATACACCTAGTTTCCGACGACTCTCTGAGGGTAAGTCCCCAATTGGAGTCCTGTTGGACGAGGACAATATGGCGAATAAGTGGTCAAAAATGGCCCTTTCTGTATGCATAGATACGGGCCAGAACCCCCAACGAAAGGCCAGCCAACCCTTCCAGCAGACGAAAAGTTCTCGTTGAGTTCCTCCTCTAGCGAGGGCTGGTAAATGCAGAAGTCATCTAGCCGGTGGCCCTTATATATACGAGGCCTGGCCAAGTGATGGCTGCAATAGTGACTGGCTTAGATAGCTAGCCAAGAGCCCAACACCTTATCCCCCTTCACCAAGGCCTTCAAGATCTTCGCCTAGTAGACAGGGAACCTGGCTCTGAGAAGTCAGGGCCCCCAAGGCCCTCCCACAAAGGGCGCGAAATAGTCCTGCCTCCCTTGACTTCTCTCCCACTCTTTCATAGAATTTCCAGCCTGCTGGCATTCAGGTTTTCACCCATGCCATCTAGATTATTATAGCCTTTCTGATAAAAAGTTTGAAGTTCACATCAGTGGAGGAGAGTCTCGCTCACTCTTTCACATTCACTGGATTTCCTATCCAGGAGGAGTTTGCCTAGGTCTTCTAATAATTAGAGTGCTTAGTATGGAAGTTACCTGTTCTGCGTCTTCATTCAGGATCGAACAGTGAAAATGACCAACCAATCTACTATATGTCATCCACTCATACCTCTTTATGAATAAACTCCAAAGAAGGCAGGGCCACAGAATTATTGTTGGTTGACACCTTCCAAACTCACAAGTCCAGATTGTTTTCCAAACCCGGATGACACCTTGGAGCTCAGTTCCTTTCCCATACGCACACTAAACTGATAAATACAGTACAGGAAAAATTTAGGATTTATTTCTGATGTTGCAGCTATGTTCCCGATATGCACTTGTCTCGTATCATAGCAGTTCAGTCTTTGCCGTGGAAAGGAAATGGCCAGGAGGTATCCAAGTGCATCCTGTATCTCACTCGAGTTTACTAGGAGCATGGTAAGGGCAGCTTACATTGGTCACCTATTCATGAGGGTCGGTGATGTTGTCATCCTTGGCCGATGCCGTTGGCGCAACGGGCGTATCGGCACAGTCGACTTGAACTATTTGATGCTCAATCTTTGCATCGATAACAGAGATCACAAGCGCGCTTAGCTTATTTCCATACACACACGCCGTGTCAAGACCAATTGTATAACCTCCAATCTGCAAACGGCGCTTTGCATCGTGCCCGAATACCACCGTGGTCCGATTGTCCAGTCTGTCTTGCCATCGGTCCCATTCCACAGCCCAGCTCTCGTCCCCAAAGGCCTCCACCGGCATGAAGCCATCTTCCCCTCTCGGCTTAGAGACAAGACTTCTCATATGAAGTACAGCGCTGGGATCCTGTTCTGAAAGTGGGACACCTGGAACGAGTCCCGCGTGTGCGACAACTAGGTTGGTCCCCAGTGAGGATGGTATATCCCGAGGAAGCTGGATGCGGAGGATCAATGGCAGAGCGGCGAGCCATTCAATTTGGCTTGTCGAAAGTTGTAATGCCGTAGCATATGTGGTTGCGCTATGTCGTATGATATTGCTGTTCTCAGCAGACTCGGTCTTTTCGGAGTTCCCGGCAGTTCCAGTTTCCTGTGGCGAATCGCCTTGGGGATCGTCGGGTGCAACCAAACGGCTAGTCAAGCCTTTGGACTGGTAGTCACCATCTTTCAGGGCCAATTCGGCCGCTGCATCAAGAACTGCATTGTCGTGATTGCCTCTTACTGCACTGGCGCCTAGCCTGATTGCTAAATCCACAACGCCAGAGCTGTCAGGACCTTTATTGGTAATGTCGCCAACAAGAATAAGATGATCCCCATTGTCCTTATCAAAGCTGACTCTATCGAGAAGAGCTTCGAGGGACTTTCTCATCCCGTGTACATCACCCACAATAACCAAGCGTCGACTTCGATCATTCTCGGAAGATGAGAACGGAGATTGTGGGGTAAGGTGAGTTGGCAAGTCGGAAATAAATTCAGTAACTGGAAACACCGCTTTCGGGGGCTTCATCGTAGTCATTTTAACTGAGCCCTGTATAATCCTGGAGACGTTGTTTGTAAGGGGACATACGATATATTGTAGTGACTCGTTGCACCTCAGATGGCGTGGAGTTACCAAGACCGGTTAGGCGCAGGTTTTAACCTAATAACGTGTCCAAATGCAGAGCAGCGGATACCACCGAACGGCGGATTGGTAACCCGAATCTTAGTATAATCATAAAGTAGAATCTCTACTATTCCACGTAGGAATTCCAGACGGATCGCAAGTCCATCCTTGTCCACATCCAGTAATCGCTTCTAAAGGAAGTCGTCGTCACATTTTGAGACTAGATCTATCTCCTCCCGTTTTGCCGCTTTTGCTCACCCACCTGCCGTCCTTAACACTATTTATATAACCCCAACCCTTCGCCCTCCATGGATTATAAATGCCCTCGTCCTTTGGAATGCAATGAAAGGTCGGGCGTCTAGAATGTACATTCTCTCTAGGCCTTCCAATTCTTCCAATTTTATTGACATTAACTAGATATCTTATGTTCTAGGACTTGGTCAGTTGCCGGGCAAGCTGGGCGTCACCTCCGTGTGCGTACGGTAATGCCCTCCCATGTCAGCTCAGACAGCGCATCATATGACATCTGTTTCGGTGTCGTGTATAGATTATGCGTCTAGTTCGATGAAGCTAGACCTAAAGACCGTACTCGTAGGTCTTTCCTGTAATCTCCTCGGCGCCTCCCGCTTTACCACCAGTTGCTCGACGGCGTCAACCCAGGCATAGGGTCTATGACCGAGATTGACGGTTATCCGACAGCTAATGAGATTATGACTGACCATCGGGTAGAGTTTTCGGTGTATGAGATTGCTTCGACGAGAAGCTAAACCGGGTTTTAATGTCAGCTACCGTTTGCCATGGAAGACAACACGATCGAACAAACAACGTACCGACTATCTCTCCATCGATGGTGAAGAAGTACTCCCCCTTGCTGTAGTTGATTCCACAGCCAACAGTATTTCCATGGCCGAATGTTTTCCCTACCGATTCAGCAGAATCATATGAGCATTCCTCGAAGATATTCCCGTCGTCGGAATGATAACCCATGGACCATAGGTTCCATCCAGCATGTGCGTCCGCCATGTTACTGAACTCACCACACATGCCAATGGCTACTGTAACCATATGGTCCTCTTCAGCGGACTTCGACTCCTCCACCTCTCCATGGATGGTAATCTCGAAGTAGGCCAGGTCAATATCTCTTGGGCGGAATGGAAAATCTGCCCTGAGAGCGACTGGACTAGTCCTCTCTGGGATCAGGATGTCAGTTAGCTGATTTGGAATAGTGGTCTGTCGTGACAAAGCCCTCAAACAACATTACATACCTGGGAAGAGAATGTCGAGGCCATTCGCTTCGATTTGAGGAAGGTTGTTAGTCATGGATGACGAGATCCACATGGGCGGCATAATCATCCCCGACGGCTTTATTGTCATCTGCAAAGAGAGCACCTCTAGCACGTCCGCCTTTATCTTGCCATTGGACTGATGGACGAAGCAGTCGATGTTCCATCCGTCCTCGTCTTTTGACTTAAGCACATCTTCATTCTCTTGCAAAGGAGCCAGTTTATTCCAGAGGGTTACATCGTCTAATTCGGAGGCGATACGGAGCTCTTTGAAACCAAGTTCTGACGTGCTTGGATCCAATGGTGTGGAGATCTTGTCGATGCATGCCTGGATAAACGAACTTTTCAGCTCAGTGCTCGAGAACATGGCCAATTCAAATGCTGTTCTGGGGCTGCTAGTTCTCTGTCTTCGGAAAGGGTCTGCGCCAAGGTTGAGGAAGCATTGGGCTAGGCCTTTTGCTTGATCCCATCCACTGTTTTGAAGCAAACACATCTCTAGCCCCGTAGAGCCGTCTTCGGACTCTCGGTTTAGCAGCGAAGAATCCATCCCGATGAGAAACTCGACAGCTCGTATGGAATTATATTCGATTGCTTCCCAGTAACAATGTTCGACGTCGTGAGTCTCCCAGGTGATATTCAACCCCGCGGGGCTCGAAGGATCAAGTAACAGCTCTATAATACGGTGTTGGTCCTTTTGCGCTGCACAGTCAAGGCATGTCTTGAGGTCTTGTGATTTGATACTCGCCGAAGCGCCCCCATTCAAAAGTGCCTTGGCTATTTGGTATTCTCCTTCTGAGCACGCGAAATGGAGCGCGGTCCAACCACTGCTATCGACTATATCTGGATTGGCTTTGTTCTCAAGCAGTAGTTTGGTGATATTCAATTCCCCATGGCAGGCGGCTATATGAAGAGGCGCCCACCCATCAGGTGTGGTACGGTTTGGGTCAGCTCCGTGGCGGACTAGCAAATTTGTGACTTCTAGACTGCCTGTGGCAGCCACGTGGAGTGGTGTCCATCCTGATATAGTTGGAATATGCAAGTTGGCGTCGCTATCTAGCAGCCGTTTTGTGATTTCCACCTCCTCAATTTCTACGGCAATGAGGATCGGCGTCTCACCATCCGCAGTCCGCTGGTCTACCTTCGCATTTGCAGACACTAATATGTCGACTGCTTCGTATTTCCTCGACTCGACAGCGTAATGGAGAGGCGTCTTCCCTTTTCCGTCCTGTTTATCTATCTCGGCACCACTGTCGATAAGGAGTTGCATGCTCTCGCGACATCCCCGTCTTGCAGCATAGTGAAGCGGAGATCTATCCTCATCATCCAGCGGATCGATTGTGGCGCAACACTGCAGCAGCGAGGCGAGAACTTTAGAACCGTCGTCATTGTCAGCTGCTAAATGTAGCAAAGTTCGCTTCTCGTCGTCCGTTTGGGTTATAGCCCCCGGTGAGGTCGTCAGCAGAAACATTAGCACTTCAACAGCTAAGACCTCAACAGCGATACATGCGGCGACATGGAAGAGATTATCGGGTGTGTCAGTGTTTGCAAGATATTTGCACAGGATTTCAACCAAGTCCATGTCATTGTTTCGGACCGCAAGATCAAGTGGCGTAGCCCCTTTATCATCTCGAATACTGATATCTGCTTCGTGGTCCAAAAGAAGCTTGACTGCCTCATGGTGGCCCTTGTTTGCAGCTATGTGAAGGGGAGTCTGTCCCACTATATCACCTAAGTCGGGATTCGCACCGTTCGTCAATAAGACTTGAATAGCCCCTAGACTGTCCACGGCAAGATGCAAGGGGGTGCGTTTATCACGAGAAGAAGCCTGAATATCAGCACCTGCTTGGATCAGTATGGACATGACCTCGGTTGCCCCGGATATGGTCGCCTGATGAAGCGGTGTCTCTCGTTTTATGTTACGCGCATCTTCCTTCGCACCGTTATCCAAGAGTGTTTGAACTACCATATGCCGGCCATTCTTTGCGGCCCAGTGGAGCGGAGTCTCCCGTTGATCATTTCTGATATTGGGATTTGCGCGATAGCGGAGTAGAGCATTGACAATCGAATAGTGACCCACTGCAGCTGCTATACTCAATGGAGCGATGGGCACGTCTTGATCCCCATTAGGATCTGCCATATCGTCTTTCAAAAGATGCTCAACCACGAGAAGCTGACCAGCCTTGCAGGCGACAAGCAGAGCACGAGAACTAAGAGCTGCATCTTTGGGGCTGCCCTCAATCAACTCCAATACAGTGTCTAAGTGACCCCCGATGGCCGCTAAGTCGAGAGCCCATTTGCCCTCTCGGTCTTCGAGAGCAGGTTGTCCACTATTTTCCAAAAATCGCTTTACTAGTTCGGTCTGTCCATACTTCGCCGCTAGATGCAGAGGTGTTTGACCGTCATTGTTCTGCGACGTGAGTGCTGTTTCGGTCTGTCCGGAGCTTTGAAACATTTCCAAAAGGGCAATCGCCACCTTCTGATTCTTAAACATAATAGCAAGGTGCAAGGGCGTGGAGCCGCTGTTGTCAATACAGGTCGCCACTTTCTCGGTGATCAGTTGATGCGGCACAGTCGCACAATTCATGATGGCGTAATGGAGGGCTGTCCTTTTTTGCTGGTCCGCGAGGTCAACGTCTGCCCCAAGTTGAATGAACGACTCTACCGCTTGCATGTTCCCCATCTGAGCTGCCATGATCAAGGAGGTTTCGGACTTTGAGTTTTGGACATCGAGGATACTGCCAGGCATGTCCTCGGAGATATCCGCATGACTCGCTATAAGTTGAATCATCTCATGACTTCCGCCAGCAGCGGCTAGATGTAGTGGTGTGGCACCATTTCCATCAAGTTGAAAAGGGTCCTGCAATATTTTGAGTAACAAATTCGCGGTCTCGTGGCTTCCCATTAGCGCCGCTGTATGCAGTGGGAGCAGACTTGTCACCTCAGCAGGGTTCTTACGAAACATCTCATCCACCACGGCAGCCATATCATTAGCTATCGCAGCCTCCAAAATGTACGCAGAATCTGGCATTGGGAAGGCTACCAGTCCTTGGAACCAGCCACGCCGTACAATGATCGACAAGGTCTCTACTTCCGACAAGTGGCCCTGCAGAATGAACGGAATCACGGACTGTAGGCCATTATACCTAGCCATAGCTGCAGCCTCCAGGCGTGAACATGCCGCGTGAATGGATTTTGCCTCACAGTTCATGGGCTCACAGCCGTCTAGAGTTTTCATAGTTTCTGTTGATCCGAAAACCTGGCGCACATTCTCCATGGAACCGGCTGCTCTACCATTCAGAATGAAGTAGAACTCGAGCCATCTAATACCCAATTCGGAATCTAGTAGGAATTGTGAGGTAGTTTTCCTCAGCTCTTCATTGGGATTTTCGACGCGAAGGAAATGCGTAGGCCAGAAGCGACAGGCATAGTCAAAAAATCGATACTCCGGATCGTTGAGCCAGGGCGACGAGTCTCTACGGAATGGCCGCGCACAGTATTCTGTCCATCGTTCCTTGGAAATATCATTCAAGACAAGCTTGAGATAATGAAGGCACAGCAGAGAAAGATCATAATCACCTTGTAGACTAAGGCGCTTTCTGATATCCGCCCTTGACAGCACCTCTCGGGCTGCCGCACTGGCGATCGTCACGTAGCCACTTTCGATCACAACAAAAGCACTGATGTGGCGTTTGAGATCATATTCCATATCCATGGATATTTTATATTTGACGTCGTTCAAGTCTCGGTCATCCATACTGACCGCGGCGGCAGTTGCGAGCTCGCTTACCCTTAGTGGTCTTGCAGCCGACAACAACCACGAAATCGCAGCCGTGATCCAAAAAAGTGTACTGGGAAACTTCTGGGGCAAGGCCAACGATTCGGCTTCGTAGAATTCCGTCTCCGTTCTGGGGCTTAGTGCCATGGCGTTTTGGATGGCCTCCTCATTATTTAAAGGGAAGGAGCTCAATAAGGATGCGATATAGGCACGAATGGAGATAAATGAACCTTGAAAGGACAGCGCTTTGGACATTATCCTTGGTTTTAGAGTGCCCGCAACGAATTTCCTTATGTTTCGTTTTCCATAGGCTCTGTCAGCGAGGTTGTGCGTTGTCTGTGTTACGAATGCGTGCTTCAAGCGGTCGTATTCTTTCTCCACGTCGATGTTGCACAAGGTTAGTGAACCAAAGCATTCTAGTATTTGTCTGCTGCTGGTAAGAATGTTGAAGCGAATGCCACAGGAATGTAATAATGGGACCAGGGAATTTGACCACCAGGACTGTATATCGCGAGGCCATTCCTCAACGTCGTAAATCACTATCAAAAATTCTAGGGATTGACAACGAAGGAGCATCTCCGTTAGTAATACGAGGGAAGATGTTGGAGTCCACACATTTTGAGATAGCCTTTGCGCCAACATGGCCCGAAGAGACCAAAATCCACTCTGTTTCTGGGACAGCAACTGATGAATCAGCGTGATGTATATGCTATAAAGGCCGCCTGATGTGTTATTATCATTGCGCATGAGCTCCAGGAGAATTAGCGGCGATTCACGGCACCTCTGTTGAGAGATGAACCTCATCGCCGCAGATTTACCACACCCAGGAGGACCGGTTACTTGGATAGAATATCCAGTAGCGCCCGGCGGCGGAATGTTTGCCTTGACATGTGCTATTATGCTGGAATTGAGTCTTCCCAGGCTTCCCTGTATGTTGAGGCTTCGGATCTGGTAGAGGAGCCGACGAGACGGGGAGACCGCCTGGAGCGCCTCCAATAGCAGGGTCGTCAAACCGCCTTGTAAGCTGTCGTCCGCTGCTTTGTGCTATGAGTCTCTGAATGGGGTCGAACAATTGCCACGATATACAGACCTTGTTCGAATAAGACCCAGGGACCAAATTCCTTGCGCAGTATATCCAGTGTAGGAAGTCCGTTTTGCTCAAGGAGCATCATTCCCTTCAGGCTTTTGCCCTCCAATAAGACCGATCGCTTAAAGCCTTTATCAAGGTGACACAGGCTACTCATCAGCTACATAGATCCTTAGCAACATACAAAGTAACCGTCAGTCTGGTACTCACTGGCTCATCCCGCCCGTCAGGTTCCGTACGAACAAAGTTTGTGATCGTATACTTTGCGGCAAACCGGTAGAAATCTACCGACAATCGAGAGACGATATCAGCAAGATGGCCCAAGAAAATTGTAGACTGGGCTTGAGTTTGTCTGTCTGTTGACTTGATGAGGTTGAATAACACTTCATCCCATGTCATCTCGGCGTCTGAGCAGTGGGGGGTCGCAAAGAATACCTGCAAGACTGTGAGAGGCTTCACGAAAACGAAGTTGTATAGTCAGGGCCTACGAGGCGAGATATATGTAGCCAGACATCATAGTACTCCGCGGAAGTATTAGCAATGTTGACTACCTGTACACTTGGACGATTAGAAGGAATCCACCAGGCTCTTCCTGGAGCTAACTAGAGGAGACAAGACCTGCCTGTTTGATCAGAATCCCTCCTAGTCCATAGCCAGCAAGAATGCACTTTCCTCCGTCGGCGCTTGCGTGGGCACATTCAGTCTTCTGAATAGACTTAAGCAGATAGGTAGTCTTTGCTTCGAACCAGGATGCGGAAAATTCAGCGAATCTTTCGTGGCGCAAAGTCTGCGCGCAGCCCTCCTCGTTCTGATGCTCAAAAGTTTTTGGGCCGCTAACCTGTTCGACATCTTCGTCTATAGACTCTGCAATCTCTGTATCCCGGACCTTCCAAGCACGATGACTGGCCTCTTCAATTATTGTCTGTCGTTTTCCCTCTTCATCCTCGCCCTCCGTGTCATGGTCTCGAAGGTAATCGCCCTCTTCAGCGTCCAAGATGTTGTACTCGTGGACAACAGCTTCTGGCACGAGTGCTTTGATTGCGTCGACCAGTGAGAGCATATTGCTCTTGCTATCGGAGCGGGGAGAGAGGCGTGGGAAACCGACGAGATGAATGCTACACCAGATCAGCATAAACGTCTAGATATCCATATCGCTGGTTTGAGGTCTCGCTTACCAATATTTCCCATTTTCCTCATTCATATCTACCATTCTGTATGCCAATATTTGAGGCAACAAAGTGTGACTGCGAGCGATGAAAGAAAGGAAATAATAATAATAAAATGAAAATGGAACTCGAAATGAAAATATAAATAAAAGTCATTCGATGGACAAAGCCTTAGAGGTTAGACACCAATAATCTGTACGCGAACGATCTCCGGCTATCGTCCGTGGCCGCTCCCTTCTGGCTGTGATGAGGCGTATACGACTGCTCTTTCGACCACACCCCTGTTTAGTTGGCCGTCGAGTTCAATCCCTATAACAGCAGGACGACCGAAGGAGGCTGGCTGGAGGTCATTCATGTAGTGCCACACACCCGTGTAGGTAGCCGCACAATACAACTACCTTGTTACAGCGGTACGCGCCGGACAAGGCCGGCTAAAGATCATTTGTTTAAATTCAAATATGACAGGGATATACGCATATCGCATGTGTGAGGGTTCATTTGCGATAGGTTCCTTCAGAGCCCTTCGGCTTACTGCTTACTGGTGCCTTCTTCTCATTTACCCCTCTTGATCGAGATAATGATAAGAAACATTACTATCTTAGTGCCCTACAGCATGGCTCTCCGAGCACTTCAACTCCGCTGGTCGTCTGGGCTCCAGTGGATGTAAAGGATGATTACTCCTCAATATAATTAGAAGCTTTCTGCTAGACAAGTGCACAAGGTTCAGTAAGTGAAGAGATGACCCTCTACTTAAGCTCGACCGGCAAGGGGGGCAGTGGACAGTATGGTGACAGGCAAGGCTCCGGCCAGTTCGTCCAGCGCCACATCGTTCAATGCCTCCTCACAGATTGGCTCGGCCAGTTTACCCCTCGTTAGTGGACGCAAATACTGCAGTCCTGGTTGGAAAATGACCGGATCATTGGGGGGTGTGGTTCCCAAGAGGTTCCGCAGCCCCCGAACGGTATTATATGCAAAGTTGCCCTTAGCTCGGATCTTGACGGACGCAGCGAATCGATCGTCATCGTTTTTCCTCCGGAGTAGTACGGCTGCTGCCATGTCCGTGACAACGCCTGGGGTGGAGCTCGGATTCTCTTTGATTGTTAGTCGAACAGCGTTGTCCGGACCATGTTCTCGAATGTCCATGTCCAACATCTTCGACCCCGTCAGCGAAGCCCGTGCATCCTTTCGCAAGTTCTGTTTCCGTTCCCATTTCCCTATTGCATGAAGTCCCACGCCTGACTGGCGTATGTGGACCCCGGCTTCAATTCCTTTCGTATCTTCCACATCGACGGGGGTCTCCCTTCCCAGAATGAAGTCTCCGTCCGGCCAGAGCCCCATGACGATAGGGTCCGCGTCGGCGCCTCGCTTTTTCTCGTCTTCAAACAGAATGGTAATGGAAGCCTGTCTCAACCGGCGCTTGTCGTCGAGACCATGAAAGCGAAAGGCAAACACCACGAGAGTGGCTGGCGGTCCATCCTTGGATTCCCGTCCATGGACGATTCGGTCAATTCGAGCCTGGAGCAGAAGGCCTTGACAGATATCATTCACGACATCGGCTCGCTGCTTCTCATCTGGGGTATTCCTTTGGTGATAGCCGCGACTGTCCCTTTCAGTGTTGAGCTGAACAGTCAATTCGAATCTTTGGTCATTCATCACGTCAACGAAGGTGGAACGATTTATGCGGCGCGGGGAGGATTAAGAGCGACTTCAAGAATTACCATAAATTCTGTAAGTAATCTCGGGCAGTATATAAGGAATCCGCGCATCACTGTCGTCAATGGAAATTGGTGTATTTCATGAAAGGGATACAATCAGATGCATGGAACACTGCGGAGAGCAATAATCTCCTCCTATAGATACCATGCAGGCTTGCATCACCTAAGCCGCGTGTGATGGATTTTCCCTGTACTGCATTATCACCGTATTTACCGCGCCTCCTACGTATCATCTCTATGTAATAATATTATCTTATTGCACTGCGCAATGACCTTCCATCGTGGACAAGCCCCAGGCCCTACCTGCGAGGCTTCTCAACTGAGCCCATAGCCCTGTCCTACCCAATCGCTTTCTTTTTCCTAAGTTACAGTTAAATGACAATGCAATGATACAAATGATTGGCATAAACCCCTCTGTGGCTGCTACGCATGACATCTTCATTCCCGGATAGCAAACTAGCCCTCATCCCCCCAGCCCATGCACGGATCAAGAGAGCCTCATTAAGTGGACACAATCCGTACACCGTTTAACATACTATTGATGTGGTAAACAACAAATCTCCAGCCGTTCAGTATGGTGGCAATTGCTCGACAACCAGGCCTCGAACCGGTCCTGTCCAAGGGTCGCCTGAACGGAAACGGATCAAGATCCCCAAGCACGCATAGCGAATCCAGAAATACGATAAAAATCCCCCATCAGCGAAAACACATCGGAGTGAACAGACAACAAAGCGATAGAGAGTTGGCGAAGCGGCTCGATGCGATCGTTTCATCTGTATTTCGCGGTGAGCCAAAACCAACCGACTACGAAGACATCCGAGCTTCTTGCAACCGCAAAAAGCGAAATCTTATCCATCTCACGTTGGATGAATTACTCTATGACGAAGATGCTAACAGCCCGGATCCTATCCCGCCAGAGGTGCTGCAGTTCCTGGAGGAACTGGTTCTACACGAACCGGGACTATTCACTAACGAAGACTCCTCCGGATTAGTCCCGCTTTATATGGTTTCAGCTCAAAAACCCGCAGTTCTCTTCGCAATCCTCAGATTATTGATTCCCCTCAATGTTGAAAAAGCCATTCAAGTCGATTGCGCGGACAATTCGGCCCGATGTCCTCTAGAGGACGTGCACCCAGGCCGCCGCAAGCAATGCTCCAGGACGCTATCTACCAAAAAACCAAACGACGCGAATGGGATCGACCAGTCAGAAGGTAGCAGCCTACACATGACAGCATGGACCGAAGCCCCAGACCAAACGGCGGACACTGGCTGTCTCCACCGAGTGGTAAAGGTGGAGGAGGTCTTGAAGAACAACAAGCGGCTCAGGGAGGTCTTGGAAAAAGGGCTGTGCCAGAGCAAGAGATCATGCCTACATGATATCCTCGACGAGCAACACCTAGATCCCCTTATAGGGACCGCAGAGATACTGGCACGTGAGCTACCGCTGTTGTTGGCGGTCAGCGAGAACGGTGCATTGGAGACACGAGACCAAGAAGGGTACACTCCTCTACATCGAGCGATTAAGCTGTTCGACAAGGATAACATTGACTATGGGCGGCTATACTCAATAATAGAGACCTTGGTCCAGTGGTACCCATCAGCAATATACTCCCCAGTATTCAGCCTCAATCAGAACGACAACGGCAGGACGGCATTGAGCCTGCTTCGAACTGTGAAATGCCCAAATGAGGACCCAAGGGCACAGTTTATAGAGCGAACCGAGAATTTGCTTAAAGAAGCATGCATCGGCTCTTCTGAAAAGACTGCCGACGCCAAGAAGCAGTTCTTATACTCTGGGCAGGTCAGATCAGGTGAGGCAAACCATGAGGTCGAATTGGCGGTTGCATTGTTCTATTAACCTAGGATCAGTCCGACACATTTGCCTGAATCTCGTTGCCGAATCAAGTCTATCAAGTCTTTTAGACAAAACGTATATTAGGACCATTCGTGACCGGTCCGGAATGGAGTTCGAATCTGTGTTGGATTTTGTCAAGCTTCCATACTGGAATCCGAAGAACGAGCCCGTCTCGCAGGATGGCGCGTCTCCTGATGGTGGTCCTTGCAATCCGTATTTGGGGATTTTCGAGTGGCTATGGGATAGAAAGGTGACCAAGCTATTTACTGTAGAAGTGGACGACACTGGGGCCCAACCCCATACTAATGCTGCCATTCGGTGGGCTTTGAGGGGCAACCCAGAGGGCAGCCAGGATTTCCACGTTGAGGTATTTAAATGGAAAAAGTTCGACATATGCTGTGATACGATCCTGCGTGCTGCCCCAGAATCCAGAGAGGTCCACCTTTATTCTTCGGGGAACGTGGCTGTCCTTCGAGGATGGGCCAGCGGCTCGGAGCTGGGCAAGTTGAAGAATGTAAGTTACTCTAAGACAGCTTCCATGGGCCCAAAAAAGTACTGACGTTCAAGCTGCGGAAATTGATTATTGAGATCCACCCTTCGGTGAGGACAGGAAGTATTCCAATGCGTTGGAGCTTGCAACTGACCCCTTCTAGAATCCAGCAGATGAAGCCGACTGTGAGGCTTACCAGGATGAGCTGAAGAGATCGATCAAGAGTAACTGCCCTTCCCTGGAGCCCGACCACCCAGACATTCAATTTAAAGACTCACGAAAAGTTGCTGGACGCGAGAGCGCCGTTGACTCCGGTGTAGTCCAAACCAACGCCAACAGACAAGCAGATACACGGTAAGTATTCCCATTATATATTGAGACCGGAAAAATTGTGGCACAGCGACTAAATATTTATTACTTAGCTTGAACCCCGAACAATGGATTCAAGAATTGCAGACATTCAAATCGTTCGTCTGGGGATTGGTGAAACGAAGCGACGGCCCTTCCATCAAAGTAGCACTGCTGGACGATGGCGTGAACCTGGTAAGTGGAGAAGGATTGGATGTTTTAGATGGGAGACAAAAAGGAGAATCGTTCCGCAGGGATAATACGGCGTACTTTGTCGGGCCTTGCACTCATGGGACCCAAATGGCAAAGTGCATCGCGCGCATTTGCCCAATGGTGGAATTGTATATAGGTCGTTTAGACGATTCACGCAAGGATGAGGACCGAATATTCACAACGGTGTCTGTGTGCGACGTGAGTACCACTAGCAACTATTGGCCCCCGGCTATCGAGGTTAACATCGGGCAGGCATTACAGTGGGCGGTCGATATGGGGGTGGATATTATCTCGATGAGCTGGAGCCTGCCGTTGAAATCCGAGGGGGAAGACGAAACTAGGCTCAGAACCCTGATACAGACCATCGTCCAGAATGGAAACATCTTGCTCTTCGCATCTCTTCTGGACGGGGGTTCTACGGTGTCGACCCCATTTTTTGCCCCAGTTGGACTGCCCGGGGTGATCAAGATCAGCTCAGCAACGGTATATGGCGCGATCGCGGAGCAGAACCGATTGGAAGAGCCAGATTTCCTCCTCCCTGGTGAGGATATCCCGGTTGACGGCCAGAAAGAGCCTGTTAGTGGAAGCTCCTACGCCACGGCGTACGCTGCGGGCCTAGCCGCCCTCGTGTTGTACTCCTTCAAGGCACTCCTGAAAATAGAGACTGACTCGGGGGACGACGATGACACGGTGAGAGCGATTGACAACCGTCTCCAGAAAGCCAAGCATTCCGAGGGTATGAAGAGTATCTTCAGGGTGCTGAGCAACAAACTCGCAACCTCTTCCGACAAAAAGCTGTTCCTTCGACCATCCCTTACACTAAATCAGGACTACGGGGACTCACTAGATGAAAAGAGGAAACAGATGGGCAAGCTTTTGGAAGTCCTATTACCTGAATATGCATTGACGGCTTTGAAGAGTGCATTGCATGGCTGATCCCCTTGTTTGGGGAGGGATTGGGCGAATATGGAAACGACAGGAAGGATATATATAACGCTACTTAGGTTACTTAGGTGAGGAAACACTTAAAATATACTGGATTTTCAATGTATTTACGGCATCCAAGCAAAGCCAGAGATATCATTCACCTGATTTCAATAGGTTTATTACCATCTTCTATTGTTTTGGCAGGATCTACTCTACCAAAATCATGTCTCATTGGTGGAATTATTGCACGGAATTTCCCCGGATTTTCTCCAGCTCTCCACAATCTTGATGCGGAGACAGACGGAGCTTAACCACCAAATCTACTTCTGACGGCTCAATCCCGACCGGGGCATAGACCAATTGACTGCGGATCTCAATTGAGTCCTCTGACAGGCGGAGAAATTCCCAAATGATTGTGATGCTGATCGATATTGAATTGGAGCACAGACGGTCTCCAGACCCTCATAAAAGGAGATAAATTCCAATGAGCTGAGAATCACAGTTAAGAATTCACCGACTCTCCACCATGAAGTTCTTTACCGCTGCTCTTCTCGCAAGCGCTGTCAGCGCCTTCGCTGTGGACGGCGTCCTCCCCGGGGCGCGGGTGATTCCAGCCAAGGAAACCCACGAGTTGAAACGCGTTGGCGCCCACCATCATAAGTATCACGATCGTCGCACCGTCACCATTCGGTCGTCACACAATGATACCGACGATGTTTCCAAAGACTTCCTCTGGGGCATTTCCCGGGCGAATCATGGCGGACGACTGCTCCTGCAGAAGGGCAAGACGTACGTCATTGGCAAGAAGCTCGATCTGACCTTCTTGAACAACGTCGAGGTGCAATTGGATGGAGAGCTCAAGGTATTTATTGCCCTAGCAGTGGCTTGCATATGAGCTGACGGTGCAGTTCACCGATGATGTTCCCTACTGGCAAAAGAACAACTTTTACTACAGCTTCCAGAAGTCGATCACTTTCTGGAGATGGGGTGGAAAGGACATTAAGATCTTTGGATCTGGTGTTCTCAATGGTAATGGGCAACGGTGGTACAATGAGTTTGCTGGGCAGGAGATTCTGGTAGGCTCACTCAACGGGATTGAAGACTCTGGCTCATACTTTCAGGACCCTGACAACACCTTCTACCGGCCTATCCTTTTCTTGACTGAGAATGCTACTCGAGTATCTGTCGAGGGTATCACGCAGTTGAACTCGCCCTGTTGGACAAACTTCTTTGTCGGATCAAACGACATCTCGTTCGACGACGTCTACATCAACGCTTTCTCTACGAACGCATCAGTGAGTCGACTGCTATCTTTCTGCATGTAGCAATCTGACAATGTAGGCGCTCCCTAAAAACACCGACGGCTTTGACTCGTACAACGTCAAGGGACTCACTGTGACCAACACCCGAGTGAACGTGGGCGACGACTGCTTCTCGCCCAAGCCCAACACCACCGACATCTTCGTGCAGAACCTGTGGTGCAATGGTACCCACGGTGTCAGCATGGGCAGTATCGGACAATATCCAGGTGTGATGGACATCATCGAGAATGCATATATCGAGAATGTGACTCTGCTGAACGGAGAGGTATGGCCACAGCTTTGCCCGGATTGGCCGTTGCTAACACCCCCAGAATGGAGCCCGTTTGAAGGCCTGGGCCGGCCAGGATGTCGGGTACGGGCGCATCAACAACATCACCTATAAGAACATCCACATTGAAAACACCGACAACCCAGTGGTGCTGGACCAGTGTTATTTCAATATCGACGCGGCGACTTGCGCCAAGTACCCGTCCAGCGTGAATATCACCAACATCTCTTTCGAGAATATCCACGGCACTTCGTCTGGCAAGGAGGGTAAGGTGGTGGCGGATCTGGTCTGCTCGCCCAATGCCGTGTGCTCGGACATCCATCTGGCCGATATTGACTTGACCAGTCCGGCGGGCAGTCCACCAGTTATCATCTGCCAGGGTATCCAGGGTGACATTGGTGTAGAGTGTCAGTCGTCGACTAACTCGACCTCGACGAAGCGGTAACGGTGTATACGGTAGTGCTGGACCCGCAACTATGACCACTCATGTTGGGAATCTATGTATAAATAAATCATCATAAGTATAAGCATATTTTCTCCATTCCAACTACTATACTGAATGTAAATCACGTCGTTGTTAAACCATAATAGACAGGTTTTTCACCCCTTTTTTGACATGATCCAGTCATTTATACAATTCGAACGATTCTGTAATTACAATGTCCTTACTTAGGTATGCTTTTTCCGCTTAGTTCTACAGAGAGACGGGCATTGATAATTGGATCCAGAGTACTAATGAGAATTATATGGTGGTTTAGTATGCTGTGCGCAAACGGGTAATCATCGTGATCGCCGTGACACCCTGCAGGCCGTCACCCGGTATTATAATCAGAACACGCATAATATATCGCGACCACGCCCCACCCCAACGACAAGAACAACCAGAGACCTATTCTCTTCCACATAATATAGTCGACCAAACAGCGCATAATCAACCCAACCTCATTCGAAGATGGGGACCTTGGCTACGGGGACCCTGGAGACTCCCCACCAAAGTACCTTGGAGTCGTCTGGATAGACACCGGGCCAATCACACTGTCGATTATCAATGCTGCATGTATGTATAGAGGACACCTTGGGGACAAGCTGCCATCCTTGTATACACAGATGAGGACTATATAAAGACCAGACGCAAGCGTGTAAAAGTATTGCTCTTGTTGCTTCTTACCATACGCCAAAATGACCATCAACTCGGGCCCCGAATCCATATCCTTCCCAGTCACAAGCCAGCCGGGGGGCAAAAAGCCTCGCCAACTGCCAGTGACCCTTCTATCAGGTTTCCTGGTAAGGCTCCTGACCCGTCTGCGTCTACCATGCTAACAATACCAGGGAAGTGGCAAGACCACTCTTCTTGAGCACATCCTCCAGTCAGATCATGGCTTCCGCATCGCTGTCATTGTCAATGACATGAGCAGGTATACTCGATGCAACTCGTCCTTCATCCACTGAGCTAACGAACATACAACAGCCTGAATATCGACGCCACCCTCATCAAAAACCACCGCGTCTCCCAAACCAAAGAGAACCTCATTCAGCTGCAGAATGGCTGCATCTGCTGCACACTCCGTGGGGACCTTCTCTCCGAGCTGGCTCAGCTCACACACCAAGAAGACGTGCAATACGTCGTCATCGAAAGCACCGGCATCAGCGAGCCAATGCAGGTCGCCGAGACCTTCACAGCGGAGTTCAGCTCGGCCCTCCTAGAGGCCGACGTCGCTAACGAAGATGAGCGAAAGATTCTGGACCAAATGTGCGTGACCGACCTGACCCCCATCCACCGGAATACCGTATACTAACCCCACGCAGAGTCGAACTGGGCGGCCTGCACACCCTCGCCCGCCTCGACACAACCGTGACCGTGATCGACGCCTTCAACCTCCTCTCCAACTTCGACACGGCCGAGTTCCTCTCAGACCGGTACGGCGAGGACACAGTACCGGAGGACGAACGCACGATCTCCGACTTGATGGTCGACCAGATCGAGTTCGCGGACGTGATTGTCGTCAATAAGATCGAGACCGTGCGGGAAGACACCCGCGACCGTATCCGCTCCATCCTTAAGCTGCTCAACCCGGCCGCGAAGGTGCTCGAGACGAGCTACTCCCGCGTCGATGTGCGCGAGATCCTCGACACGGGGCGGTTTAACTTCCTCAAGGCGGCGTCTGGCGCGGGCTGGCTGCGCAGTCTACATGAGATGACCAAGCGAGAGACGGGGAATGGGGAGCGCTTGGCACCGGTTCCGGAGACGTTGGAGTATGCATCCCTCCTGATTTTATCGGGTTGTGGCAAACGATGCTAATGAATGCAGGTACGGCATCAATAATTTCGTGTATAGAGCCCGACGGCCGTTTCACCCACGCCGGTTGTTTGCACTTCTGCATGATAAGTTTATTATCCTACAGAATGCGGGCGACGAAGATGAAGACGAAGAAGACGACGAGGAAGACGAAGACATGGACGAAGATGACGAGGAAGAGGAAGAGGACAGCGACGGCGAAGTCACCGACTTCGCCCAGCAAGACCCCGAGAAAATCCTCGCCAACAGACGGGAGAATCCGGTGCTCCGGCCAATCCTACGGTCTAAAGGCTTCTTCTGGCTCGCTACGCGGCCGTATCAGTTCGGCGAATGGAGCCAGGCTGGCGGCATGCTGACCGTCGGCTGCGGCGGGCCTTGGTTCGTCGAAGTGCCGGACGAGGCGTGGCCAGAAGATGCCGACGTGCGGAAGTCGATTGAAGACGACTTTGAGGGCCACTGGGGCGATCGACGCCAGGAAATTGTCTTTATCGGAGAGGGGATAGACCAAACGGCCATCACAGGGCTCCTTGACGAGTGTTTGCTGACAGAGAAGGAGATGGCGAAGTGGGAGACGGTTATGGAACGGCGTGCATCCAAGACGGAGACGCAGGAGGCGATGATGGGGCTATGGGAGGACGGTTGGGAGGGATGGCCATCCCCTGAAGACGCCGATGAAGACGAAGAAGATGCAGCTGAGACGATGCAAGGCAAGCATCGGATCAGTGAGCATCTAGGACACAATCACGCTCATGGGCACGGGCATTCGCATGGGCATTCGCGAAAGAAGGTGCGGTCATGAGTCTGGCTTGAACATCAAATGTATTATTATAGTCATGGAAAAAGCATCATTATCGTTACAGGTCATAAACAAAAGCAGCAAATCTACCACTCGTCCACGCGGGCCATTCTTAGATGCATGCCTTCCACCGGCTTCGTCGTCACAGCGCCAGCAATATGAATCTCTTGCTTTGGATCCTGCATCTCGAAGCGGAATCGTCCCACGACGCCGGCCAGCACACACCGCAGCTCGGCGCGCGCAAAATCCTTCCCGATGCACGACCGCTGGCCATGCAGGAAGGTGATCTGCGCGAAGTTGGTCGACGCGCCGCCGGTGTGGTTGACGACGGAGTTACCGTTCTTGTCGGTGTCAATCCAGCGCTCGGGCTTGAACTGCTCGCCGTCTGCGCCCCAGAACTCAGGACTCCGGTTAATGGCATACGGACACAGGATAATCCTCGTGCCCTTGGGGATGTGCTTGCCGGCGACGGTGGTGTCGCGGATGGCCTCGCGCAGGGTGACCGGGACGGTCGGATACAGGCGCAGCACCTCCTGGCAGACGCCGTTGAGGAGCGGGAGAGTCTCCAGGTCGGACCAGGTGATGGGATGGTTCCCGGAGGGGATGCGCTCGCGGATCTCGGCACGCAGGCGTTCCTGGACGTCGGGGTTTAGGGTGAGCAGGTAGCAGGCCCAAGTGAAGGCGCTGGCGGTGGTTTCATGCTAGGAGATGTTAACACTAGATTGTATAAAGGGGAGACAATTGGTTGTTGGGGGGGTGGTGCGTACTCCGGCAGCGAGGAATGTCAGCATCTGGTCAACCAGCTCGTCGTCGGTGAAGTCGCCTCCCAGCATCATCGTGCCGAGGATGTCAGCCTCGAGCTCCTCGGCGGTGGCCTTGGTGGCGGTGATGGTGGTGCGCTTCTCGCGCACAATGTCCTTGCACAGATTGCGCAGGAAGGTGGTCGTGTCTGCGATGACCGAGTTCAGCTGCCACGGGAGGCGCTGCGCAAGCCACTGCGGCAGGACGAAGTTGACAGCAAGGAAGAGCATCTTCTCCTTGGTGGGCTCCAGAATGGCCAGGAAGCTGTCGGCAACCTCGTTCTCCGCGTTCTGCAGGGAATTGAAGTCTCTCCCCATGGCGACGGGGCCAATGACATCGAGGGTGAGACGACTATCATGGTCGTTAGCGTACGAGCAGGGACAGGAGAGAGTAAACGTACCTTGCCCACACGCTCATTTCGATCTTGCCTTCGCGGCTGTCGGACGATCCCTCCATTGGGTTCAGCGCCATCTCCTTCTCCAACTCATCCATGAGCAATCCGGTCTTCTCCCACATGAGGGAGTACATGGCGCGGATGTTCTTGAAGTTGAAGGAGGGCAGCAGTGCCTTGCGCTGTTTCTTGTGGGCCGGACCCTCGGACAGGATGAGGCCGAAGCCGATGATGCGGGCAAGGAACTCGCGGGCTCGCGGCGGCTTCTCGAAATCGTAGGTATTGGTGCTCATGATGTCGAGGAGAGCCTTGTGGTTGGTGGCCAGCAGGAAACTGGTGTTCAGGACGTTGCGAAAGTGGATGAGACCGTCGTTGGGGATGGTCTTCATCCACTCCAGTGGCGTACGACCACGCGGGTCGTCGAAGATGATGCGGGCATTATTGAGATTTCCCTGTTTTGCATTAGACATTGCTGTCGATAGGGATTAGGGTGAGGATATTTACCGGGACCGTCGGGAGATGACGCAGCGGAGTGATGAAATACGGGTAGATGAGGATGTTGTAGACGGCGAGAAGCGCCAGATTGACGCCAAATGCGCCTAACGTTACGGTGCGAAAGGTCGAATCGACCAGATAAGTGCGCTGAAGGAGAAACCCCTCTAACAGGGAGAGGAGAACGGTGGTGAGGAATGTGTCCATGGTGAGGCTGTATAAAGCATAGATGGAAAGAAACCCTAGAATCCGGGGTATGCGGAGGATATGTACTCGGACTGTGGGTTCAGAGGAATTTTTATGAATTAATCTCCATGATCCATCAAATCATACGCTGTCTTGTGCAACTGGGTCATCTCGGATGGAATAGTTGGACGGCTCCACGGATCGGCAGCCTCGGTTAGAGTCGAGAAGAAGCATCACGATGGCATAGCCTGTTCATGATGGCTCTAGGCAGCCAGAATCAGGCTCTTTGTTTCTAATCATGAAGTTTCCCCTGCCGACTGCAGAGGATTGCTGCTGGGATGTTCCCCTCCGCACGACGTCAGTGATCGCCATGTGCTGCTCTTCCATGTGAATCCACATAGACCCATGGGGCTACGAGCCATGGAACTGGACCAGCGCCGTCGATCGCCCCCGGTTGCAGTAAGCAGCGCGATGGATCAGGGGAGATTGTTGGGAAAAAAGAGTGAAATTGGCTGGCAAACCCCAGATCATGGCGAAGAGGCAGAGAAATTCTCTCCACCTCGGCTTCGCAATCCTTTCCCAAAAGGGTAATCAACTCGTACCCTAACTGCCCCCAGCTGTCACTCCTCGACTTCACTGGGACGACATCCACGTGAAGCTGCCTCGGTGCTAACTAGCCGGTTTTCAATATAAGTTACCGCCAGAGCTTCTGCGCATTCCTCACATCATACTACATTCTGATATCATATCTCCGCCTTCGCCACCACAACTCACCTCGCCATGTCTCTCGATCAGTCCCTGCAGTTCTGCAACCAGTGGTTCCAGACTGCTCTGTCGCATCTCCCTCCCAATGTGCAGTCCGCCGTGCTGCACCCGCTGGTCCCAAAAGCGCTGACCGCATTGCTGGCGCTGGGCATCGCCCGCCACACCAACCGCACCCTGTCCAGATGGAGCGCAAACGCGTGGCAGGGCGCCGGCCGGTGGGATAATGCTCGCGAGCTGGTTCTGCTCACTGGCGGCTGCAGTGGAATCGGCAAGCAGGTCATGGAGGATCTGGCCAAGGAGGGAGTGCGCGTTGTGATTCTGGACATCAACGAGCCATCGTTCACCCTGCGTAAGGCGTCCCCAATGCTTCCGGACACCTCTTCATGAAAGCGCTGGACGAACGCTAACATCGCACAGCTGCCAACGTCAGCTTCTACCGCGCCGACATCACTTCCTCTGACAACATCCACGCCGTCGCGGAGCAGATTCGCGCGAACCACGGCGACCCGACGGTGATCGTGAACAACGCCGGAGTCGGCCACGACGGCACCATACTCGACGAGCCCGAGGCCAAGATCCGCCAGACGTTCGAGGTCAACATCATGTCGCACTTCTGGATGGTGCGCGAGTTCCTCCCCAGCATGGTGAAGAACAACCACGGTCATGTCATCACCGTGGCCAGCATGGCCAGTTTCGTCGCGCTGGGCGAGATGGCCGACTATTGTGCTTCCAAGGCCGGTGCGCTGGCTTTCCACGAGTCGCTTACGCAGGAACTGCGTCTGTGGTATAACGCGCCGAAGGTGCGCACGAGGTATGTAGCGTCTCCGAGGGGTTGTGAAGGGACCTGGGCTGACGTATCTAGTGTGATCCATCCCCTCTGGGTTCGCACTCCGATGATCCAGCAGTTGACCGACGCCGGCAAGGAGTTCAAGCAGCCGGTGCTGACTCCCCAGAAGGTGTCGGCTGGTATTGTCAAGCAGATCCTCACTCAGAGCAGCGGCCAGGTCATCCTGCCCGAGTACTACCATGCGGCGAGTCTGGTGCGCGCATTCCCGACGTGGATCCAGGAGCATGTGCGCAAGGTGGCGTCGATGGATCTGCGGAAGCTGCGTGAATGGCAGAAGAAGCAGTAGATAGGGTTGGGTGCAGATAGACACGAATCATGTTTCAATAGTTTAATGTAGATACCATTATACAGATGAATTACACGGGTTGTATTGCAGCATTTTCCAGTATGGGTATCTTGGATTTATAACCTTGGAACCATATATCATGTAACAATATAAGCATCATTAAATAGTCTCCCGCAACCAAGTCTTCACACGCTTCCCCTGCGCTGTCTCCGTCCGGTCTCCAATGTACAGGTTATAGATCGGGGCCACATGGCCCTCGCGCTCGCCAACGCACAGCTCCACCTCGGGGAATCCCTCCTTCAGCTTGCCAACAAAGTCCTGCACGATAGGGAGGAGGATCTCCGCGCCACCGGCCGTGACCAGGATCTTCTTGACCGGGAACGTAGTGTACCAGTCCGTCGGCGCGGTCGACAGATCGGTGTAATAGTCGCGCTTAGACGTACCCAGATAGGCACGCGACCAGGGACCTGCGACAGCCGGGGTGATGAGATCACCGCGTGAGTCAATCTCCTGTTCGGAGAAGTCGGCCTCCAGGAAGGTCCAGGGGGCGATCATGACGGCGCCGGCCAGCAGGTCTGACACGGGCACCGGGTCGATTTCAGGATGCGGGTGCGCCAGATGAGAGAGCACGCCGCCGACGAGATTGCCACCGGCGGAGTCGCCACCGAGCAGGACGCGATGCGCCGGACGCCCCGTCTTCTCGAGCACGTAGCGCACGGCGGCGACGGCCTGTCGCAGCTGCGTGGGATAGACGGCGTGCGGCGAGAGAGTGTAGGTCAATGCGAAAACGGCGAGGGATTTGCCTGACTTGTTGCTTTCGGCGATAAGCTGCGAGAAGAACTCGAAGTAGCCCAGGTTCGAGGGGAGCGCGAATCCGCCGCCTATAGTCCGTTAGGATGTTGGAAGTGTTCGCATTACGGCGGGGAACATACCGTGGAACCAGACGAGGACGTTCTCAGCATTGCGGTCCCCGACCCAGTGTCCCAGACCCCCATGGCCCAGGTCAATGGTATCGGCGGTCTTCTTGGCTTTGCGCACGTACAGGTCATAGACCTTGTTGCTGGGAGGCATGATATACTGCATCTGCGCGATGCTCATGCGCGTAGTGGCCTTGCGAAAGATCGCATAGCCCACATGCAGCAGCCAGGACTTGGGATACTTCTTGGACCTCCAGAGACCGGAGAACATGGCCCACACGACGGTGAGCGCGACGGAGGTCAAGGCCGGGAGGAAATCGAGCTTCTCCCGGAGGGAGAGGGGGATGGCGGTGTTGAGCATGGTCGCGATGGGAGCGATGGCATGATGCGACCCCGACGAGCACTGAAAGTCGTAGTTATACGAGACCGACGTGTGGAGGGAGACGAAGTTGGGGAAATTCATGTGAGTCGCAACGATTGCCCAAAAAGGAAATACGCGACTCCACTGACGATCATCCTCATTTTCTTCGTCCACCAACGTGCACTGCGTCAACTCCACCACAACGAACGCCTGCAGACCAGACCTCGGTTCGTTTGTGCCTGCGATTCTCGCGCCTATTTAGATCTCCAGATTCTCCCCAGCTTTTTTCTGCTCGCGACGCTTGCTCTTATAGGAATGCAGAACGTTGATGCCCCTGACCGAGGCATGTGAACTGTCGCCATCACCACTCTGCTCTATATAATATCGCCCCAACTCTGCTTCTCTGCCTCGTCAGTTCTCCTTCACCCTCTTAATCCTTCATCATGGCCGACTACGACGTTGTCATCGTCGGCGCCGGCATCTCCGGTATCAACGCCGCCTACCGTCTGCAATCGCAATTCCCCAACCGCCGGTATGCCATCCTCGAAGCCCGTTCCAGTCTGGGAGGCACTTGGGATCTCTTTCGCTACCCCGGCATCCGCTCTGATTCGGACCTCTTCACGTTCGGCTTTGCCTGGCATCCCTGGGATCAGGGGAACCCCATCGCCGACGGCTCGGCTATCGTCAAGTACCTGAACAACGCCGCCGAGCAATACGGCATTAAGGAGAACATTCTCTTCGAGCACCGGCTGATCGGCGCCGACTGGACCTCCGCCGACCACAGCTGGTCGCTGACCGTCGAGCACGCTGGGGAGACCCAGTCGATCTCCGCGCGCTTCATCATCTTCGGTACGGGATACTACGACTACCACACTCCCCTGCAGGCAGAGATCCCCGGACTCGACCAGTTCCAGGGGCAAATCATCCACCCGCAGTTCTGGCCCGAGGACCTGGACTACCAGGACAAGAAGGTCGTGATCATCGGCAGTGGCGCCACGGCGATCACGCTGCTCCCCAAGATGGCCGAGAAGGCCTCGCACGTCACGATGCTGCAGCGCAGCCCGACGTACATCCTGTCCCTCCCCAACCGCCGTCGCACGCTGCTCAGCTACATCCTCCCGGCCGCCCTCCACCGCAAGATCCAGCGTCTCAGCTGGCTGATCACCTCGCGGTGGTTCTTCCTCTTCTGCCAGACGTTCCCCACCCTCGCCCGCTTCATCCTGCGGCTCTCGGTCAAGAGCCAACTCCCCCGCCACATTCCCCACGACCCGCACTTCCGCCCGCGCTATAACCCCTGGGACCAGCGTCTCTGCGTGTGTCCGGACGGCGACTTCTTCAAGAGTCTGCACACGGGCCGCGCCAACGTCAAGACCGACACCATCCGCTCGGTGACGCCGTCCGGCATCGACCTGAACTCCGGGGACGCGCTCGACGCGGACATCATCGTGACGGCGACGGGGCTGCGGCTGCAGATCGCGGGCGGCACGTCGTTGAGTGTCGACGGCATTCCGCTGCACCTGCACGAGAAGTACCTCTGGCACGGCATTATGCTGCAGGATCTGCCCAACGCCGCCTTCGTGATCGGCTACACCAACGCCTCGTGGACCCTCGGAGCGGACGCCACCGCACAGTTCCTGTGTCGGTTCCTCAAGGAGCTCGACCAGCGCGGCGTGCAGGCCGCCGTGCCCCGTCTGACCCCAACCAAGGCGCAACAGCTGCAGCCGCGTCGGCTGCTGAACCTCAACTCGACATATGTCACCAAGGCGGAGGGCGACCTGCCCAAGGCGGCGAACCAGGGTCCTTGGCTACCGCGGGATAACTATCTCGACGATATCAA
The DNA here is from genome assembly GCF_047715705.1 of Aspergillus ambiguus. Classification (NCBI taxonomy): domain Eukaryota; kingdom Fungi; phylum Ascomycota; class Eurotiomycetes; order Eurotiales; family Aspergillaceae; genus Aspergillus; species Aspergillus ambiguus. The sequence goes on along the minus strand of NW_027395527.1, from coordinate 526,747 downwards.
GTTTGCGAAGAAGGGTCGCATCGACGAGGACATGGAGTTTATGGGGGCGAAGAAGCTGGTCTAGACGCAGTAATGTATATATGTTTGGGAGGGTGTTTTTCTTGTTTTTGCTATGGGTTGGGTTGTCTATGGTCACGGAGTCTATGATATTAGAATATGACGATGATACATTGATTATCTGCTGCGTTGTAAGTCATGTCCATGCCTCGGCCCTGATACATACCGCGTACAGGGCGGTCTGGTTAATACAGTCGCAAAGTCCAACTCGGACTTCGGTTCTCGGATCGACTTCTCCACAATCGGCAGTAGAGCATCGGGGAATTCCCGTTCGATCATCGGATATATAAGCCGTACCGCGGTTGCCGCACTCGACATGATACTTGCTCAACCAGACCAGGAAGATGTACTACGAACCGGGCGTCACTGAGCACAACCTCCCCCATGACCCCTTCAAGGTATGTGTCCCAGCATGAGCGACATATCGAACACGTCTGAGACTCTCAGGCATGCGTGGTCCCCCGACCGATCGGGTGGATATCGACGAAAAACAAGCACGGCCAAGCCAACTTGGCCCCGTTCTCGCAGTTCAACAATCTGACGTTTGATCCGCCGTATGTGATGTTCTCGTCCAACCAGACGGCGGAGGGGGGACGCAAGGACACGGTGATCAATGCCGAGACGACGGGCCAGTTCGTGTGGAATCTGGCGACGTGGGATCTGCGGGAGGCAGTCAACATCTCGGCGCAGCAATTCCCCTACGGGGTGGACGAGTTCGAGCACGCCGGGGTGAGCAAGGAGCCCGCCACGACGATGGACGTGCCCATGGTGGCCGAGAGTCCCGTCAAGTTCGAGTGTCGGTACCACTCCACCGTGCGGCTGCCAGGGAACCCACCGATGGGATCGGTGGACGTGGTGATCGGGCGGGTGGTGGCGGTGCACATCAAGGACGAGGTGTTGACGGAGGGGCGGCTGGATGTGCGCAAGACGCAGCCGATTGCGCGCTGCGGGTATTATGAGTACGCGGTGATCCGGGAGACATTCGATATGGTGATCCCGGGGATGTCGGCGGACGTGCTGTACGGGCTGGAGGGCAATGCGAGGAAGAATCAGGAGCGGGGAAAGGCGGCCGAGAAGACGGAGGAGAAATAAGCCTTGTGTTCCCACGGGAGAAACGGGAAAGAGGGCCTGTTTGATCGAGGAAGCAGGTTGGAGGGGACACAGACCTTTGGGTTCAGCGTCCACCGTAGACACCGTGTAACGGCCGAGGGTCACCTCGACTCGACACGTTTCGGAACCTTGCATGAATGACCAGTATTCTTTATCCCTGTCCGCCGTCACTCTTGAGAATCCAGTACCTCAGGGATCGTCTGATTATACAGTCGCATCTCGTATCAGTGGCGCAATCCTTCGGCCCCGGTCCGGGGTATACCTCCGCCATTCCCAGTCCAGAGATGGGATAGACTTCTGGAAAACCATTAGAGTTACCAAACAATCCCCCGGGGATTGAGCCATGGAGGGTTGCATCCGACCTGCCAGCCAAGGCCGTCGCCAAGGGCCTAATGCTTTGCGCCACCGGTCCGTCACTGGAGGGAGTTGCGCCAAGTTGGACTAACACCTCGGTTGGGCCGTTTCATTTGCGAGTCGGCTTATCATCCTCGTGCTAGAATTGGGGAATTGATAGGGACCCGTCCCTCTGGTCGGGAATGCCCGAGCCATGTCTCTCCAGGGACTGAGGGGATGGAAGCATCTGGACTCGTGAAGGTTAGCCGCAACAGACAAGAAACTAGGGAGACTAAGTCGCCTGGGGCTCGGTTACCAGCGGTGCAGCACCAATTCAGACAATTCTCCGTCGCCTAGGAGGGTAGACGGGGAGGCGAGAGACGATAACAGGGCGAATGAAGTAAATTGATGGGATAATGCGAGGGACTGGAGGGAAGGGAGAAGTTGGATGATGAGAAAAGAAGTCAGCATGAGGTCCAGTCCTATTAATATCACGCGACTTCCCTGCCCTACTTCCCTCCCTCACCTCACCCTCACTCCCTCCTCCTCTCCATCCTCTATCCTCTTCCTCCCTCCCTCCCTCCATCCTCTCTTCTATCCATCCCATCATGAATCCCTCCGACCCCCAGGAGGTCGTCGAGGTCGCCAGGTCTTCCACTGCCTCCCACGAGATGCAGTCCGAGAAGAGAGACCTCGCCTTCGATAAGGAAATCTCCGTCGTTCCCAGTATCCAGGAAGCCACTGCCTCCAAAGAAGGCCCCGCGGGCTCCCACGATGCCCTTGACAAGGTCTATCCCACCGTCGAGGAAATGTCGACTCTGCGTCGCGTCGCCGGCGATATTCCCTGGACCGCGTTCACCGTAGCTTTTGTCGAACTGTGCGAGCGTTTCTCCTACTACGGCACCACTGCGGTTTGTACGTCGCTCATCCGGTAAACATCATCGCAGCCCGGACTAATCTGACCCTCCAGTCGTCAACTTCATCCAGCGTCCTCTGCCCGATGGCTCCACCACGGGTTCTATCACCCCGGGAAATGATGTGCCTGGTGCGCTGGGAATGGGCCAGCAGGCTTCCACCGGTTTGACCTTGTGTATGCGCGTTTCTCCCTGTTTGTCCCACTGTCTCTAACCGTCCCAGTCAATGCCTTCTGGTCCTATATCATGCCTCTGGCTGGTGCCTTCATGGCCGATCAGTACTGGGGTCGTTACCGCACTATCATGTTCTCCATCGGCGCGGCCCTCGTCGGTCACACCATTCTGATCATCTCCGCCATTCCCCAGGTCATTGCCAACCCCAAAGGTGCCATTGCTTGCTTCTCGATCGGTCTGATCATCATGGGTATCGGAACCGGTGGTTTCAAGTGAGTTACTCCAAGTCTTACCAAGGGACCCCCCTAATGGAAGATTCAGATCCAATATCTCGCCCCTCATCGCAGAACAGTACCGTGAGGAGCGTCCCTACATCAAAACCCTGGCCTCCGGAGAGCGCATCATTGTCGATCCGGCTGCGACCGTCTCCCGTATCTACCTGTACTTCTACATGATGATCAATATCGGTTCGATCCTGGGCCAGATCAGCATGGTCTACGCCGAGCGCTACGTCGGCTTCTGGCTGTCTTACTTCTTGCCTACCATCATGTTCATGTTCTGTCCCACCGTTCTGTTCCTCTGCCGGAACAAGTACTATCTGGTGCCGCCGACTGGTTCCGTCTATCTGCAGGCGGGTCGCCTCTGGAGGCTGGCGATGAAGGGTCGCTGGTCGTTGAACCCTGTCAAACTGTACGTGGTCTCCGTGATCTGTTGGAGATCCTTCACTAACAAATCAGGTTCCAAAAAAATCCCAAGCCTTTCTGGGATAGCGTCAAGCCATCCGCGCTTGGCGCACAGAGACCGCAGTGGATGACCTTTGACGATGAGTGGGTGGACGAAGTCGCCCGTGGACTGAAGGCTTGCACCGTGTTCCTGTGGTATCCACTCTACTGTCAGTCAATATCCCCAATCCGCTTCAAACGGCAACTGACTCCATATAGGGCTCGCCTACAATCAGATGTTGAACAACCTCACCTCGCAGGCGGCCACCATGCACCTAGGCGGCGTCCCCAACGACATCATCAACAACCTCAACCCACTGGCTCTGATCATCTTCATTCCGATCATGGACCGTCTCGTGTACCCCTTCTTCCGTCGCATCGGTTTCAAGTTCACGCCTATCAAGCGTATTACCGCCGGGTTCTTCACCGCGGGCCTGTCGATGATCGCCGCCACCGTCACCCAGTACTACATCTACAAGAAGGGCCGCTGCGGCAAGAATGCCAACTTCTGTCTGGATGAGTACGGCTCGCACTCACCCATCTCCGTCTGGGTGCAAGCCCTCACCTACGTGCTGGGCGGTATCTCCGAGATTTTCGCGTCCATCACCTCGCTCGAGTACGCCTTCACCAAGGCCCCCAAGAACATGCGTTCGCTGGTCCAGGCCGTCGCCCTGTTCATGAACGCCTTCTCTTCGGCCATCGGTCAGGCGCTTGTCGGTCTCAGCAATGACCCCCTCCTCGTGTGGAACTATGCGGTGGTGGCCATTCTTGCGTTTATTGGCGGTGCCGGCTTCTGGTTGACCAACTACAAGCTTGACCATCGCGAGGATGAACTCAACCAACTGCCCGAAAGTCGCTACGATATGGGTGGTGCGTCCAAGGTCGATGAAGAGAATGCTGCGCGGTGACCTGAAACGATCTGAACGACATCTAACGTCGATTTTCCTTTTTGTATGAGGGACGAGATACGATAATCCGTGTATTCTTTGATCAGCCTCCTTTTACTCCAGGTCTAATATGAGCGTGATATCTGCTCAGCTGTAATCCTGCGTCCGCTTGCTTCGGGGTGAAAGTAGCACATGAATATAAACATCGTCAATAAGAGGTTCTAAACGCGTACACTCGGGATTCATACTCGCTACTCAGCGCTTGACGTAGTGAATCTATATCCACAACATTGTGTTTCTCACGTGATTATCGTTATACATACATCTTCTGCTGTTGACCACCATCACATCACTCGCTCCTTTAGCTCACCTTGTCTCCTTTCATCCCTCGGCCCAATCCACTGCAGCCATCACATTCCCATCATCAATCTCAGTCCAGCAAAATGACCGACACTGGCCAAGGAACAAAGAGAAAGGCTCTTGACTTTCTCGAAGATTTGTCCATGAAGAAATTGGGCTGCATTGCGAAGTAAGTTCTATACGAAGTAAGAGCCAAATATCCCACTAACGGTAACCCTGTGTCAAGAAGCTTTCATCTAAGCGACAAGTACAGCGACTTGACAATCACCTGCCGCGACAAAGTCTTCCCAGCACATCGTGTCGTCGTCTGTCCTCAGTCCGGCTACTTTGCGCGAGCTTGTGATGGTGCGTCCAAGGTAAAATGTGTCGTGCAGTCATCCTATGAGAATGAATATCCGCTAATCGCGAAGGAATCCTCCGGAAAGATCGAGATTCAGGACTTTGATCCCATCCTCGTCGAGAAAACCCTCGAGTTTCTCTACACAGGGGATTACATCCCGGATCTCAGCACCTATGTCCCACCTGACCTTGTGTTGCCTCTGCCAGCCTCTAAGTCTGAAGAAGAGAAGGCTCCCTCATCTACTCTCGCCTAGGGACAGCAACCTGACCCCTCTCTTGAACCCTGCTTTCACGTGTTGATGTATCAGCAAGGAGCCTATTTTCAGATCCCAGAACTGAAGGTGAAGGCCAAGGATACTTTCGCAAAGACTTTCCTCGTCAATCCCCAGAAAAGATCGCTGGTTGCGGCGATCCAGCAGGTTTATGAATCAACCACCGGCTGGGACGACCTGAAAAAGCTCATGTTGCAGCAGATCGTGGAAAATGCGAAAATCCTTTACAAGGCTAAGTCTCAAGTCATTCCACTCAAGGCGATAAAGGAAATCCCCGAGTTCGCTACTGAAGTAGCCCATTTCAGTCTCTACCGTCTGGGGAACGTGGTCGAGAAATAATGTCGGACCACATCGGGTGCACGATACTTGGGAGTTAGGCCAATCCATGTTAGCAGCGACGCACGAGTTGCATTCAGGGCCCATTCATCCAGTGCGGGGGCAGAACTTTTCTTCTTTGCTAGTCTTGTAAAATATCTTCTTGTTGGAGAAACGCTACAATACGTCTTTTGTTTCTCTCTCGAATTGTATCCGAATTCCGAGCCCGAGCCCGAGCCCGATCCCACTTCGTAACCAATCTCAGTACACCCACAGATAGTAGTACTAACACGTTCCATGAGATCGAAGTTCCGATTTATCCGTAATGCCTATAAAGCTGTCAAGGAGTATCAAAGGAAACACGATATCACAATCGGTCACACGCCTCCCACAAACATGTCTGCGCAACCCGATCTCTGTTTCCGCGCCTTCGTTGACGCCCTTAAGCTGGACAATGATCTCGTTGAGATCAACACGCCAATTGATCCCTATCTCGAAGCCGCCGCAATTACACGACGAGTCTGCGAAACCAACGACAGGGCCCCATTGTTCAACAATGTCACTGGCATGCAGAACGGGCTCTTTCGCATCCTGGGGGCTCCCGGTTCTCTGAGAAAGTCTCCATCGGATAGATATGGCCGCCTGGCGCGCCATCTTGCCCTTCCCCCTACGGCGTCCATGCGGGAGATACTAGACAAAATGCTGTCTGCCAGCACCATTCCTCCGATTGAGCCGACTATTCTCCTCACCGGTCCGTGTAAGGAAAACCGTCTGGATGAGTCTCAAATCGACCTCACGAAGCTTCCAGCACCACTCATCCATCAGTCCGATGGCGGTAGATATATCCAAACATATGGCATGCATGTGGTCCAGACTCCGGATGGCAAATGGACAAACTGGTCCATTGCACGGGCCATGGTGCACGATAAAAATCACTTGACTGGTCTAGTTATCCAGCCGCAACACATCTGGCAGATCCATCAGATGTGGAAGAACGAAGGTCGGGATGTGCCATGGGCGCTGGCCTTTGGCGTGCCCCCTGCGGCCATCATGGCGTCCAGTATGCCTATCCCGGACGGTGTCACCGAGGCCGGCTATGTAGGAGCCATGACGGGATCGTCCTTGGAGCTCGTAAAGTGTGACACGAACGATCTGTATGTCCCTGCGACGTCGGAGATTGTTTTCGAGGGAACGCTTTCCATCACAGAGACCGGTCCGGAAGGCCCATTCGGGGAAATGCACGGCTACGTCTTTCCGGGTGACGTTCATATCGGGGCCAAGTACAAGGTTAACCGCATCACGTATCGCGATAACCCGATTCTTCCGATGTCATCGTGCGGCCGCCTGACAGATGAGACTGTAAGCTATTGTCCCAATGGTCAATTTTTTTGATACGCGTACTCACTCACCCAGCACACGATGATCGGATCTTTGGCCGCAGCAGAAATCCGCAAGATCTGCCAGCAGAATGGCCTTCCCGTTACAGACGCCTTCTCTCCTTTTGAGTCGCAAGTAACCTGGGTTGCCCTGCGGATCGACGCGGCCGGGCTGCGAAAGATGAAAACTACGTCGCAGGAATTTCGCAGAAGAGTGGGAGATCTTGTCTTCAACCACAAGGCGGGCTACACCATCCATCGGATCGTCCTGGTGGGTGACGATATCGACGTGTACGATGGAGGCGATGTTATGTGGGCGTTTTCAACCCGCTGCAGACCCGGAATGGACGAGACTTTCTTCGAGGATGTACGGGGATTTCCCCTGATCCCCTACATGTCGCATGGGAACGGCTCGGCCACCACCGGTGGTAAGGTCGTTTCAGATGCACTGATGCCCACGGAATACACGACTGGGAGAGACTGGGAACCAGCAGATTTTAAAAGCTCATTCCCAGAGGAGGTAAAGCGGAGGGTGGAAGAAAACTGGACTACAATGGGATTTAGTGCGTCGTAAGCGCGGGAATGTCAATATATATCGGACAGTAGTTGTCTAGCTGAGCCTACACAGAAACTATAAGACCTTCACCAAAACGAGCTGATTCCTGTAGCGACCGTAAATTTACAAATCCAAACCTCTTGCACTCAACATCAAACAATAACTTCTCTAATCCTGGCGAGACTGAATCTACATTGAGGAGATGCTGACTCATCCGACCACCCGAAAGCGCCGCGGCCCGAGTCCGACTGCAACTTCCGTACTCTACTTCCACGCGTCTAGCCGTAATGTCGATTGTCGATTCGCAATGGCAAACAGCATTGACAGGCGCGAAATTGACCGAGTACTTCAGTCACGGCGCAAGCAGCGCGAGGCAAAAGCCTGTTATCCGTGTCGCGAACGCAAAGTCAAATGCGACGGCAATCAGCCATGCAGGACGTGTCGTCGCCGGGATCATCCCCAGATTTGCGTCTATGACATCGAGCAACCGGGAATCCGGAGGAGACAACCCAGAAGGGAGAACTCAACGGCTCAAACCAATCCCAACCCGGAGTTCATGGGTAGGCCAGTGCCTTCTTCGTCCCACGCCCCGTCAGATCATCCAGGGACTTACATATATTCCGGGGACAATTCCATTGTGTCATTTCTCCGCCATCGCACGCATGATGATGCGTCGATGGCACAGGAAGTGAGCTCCGTTCTGGGGCTGCAGAATACATACAGCACCTACCCGTTCATGGACGTGGGAACGGCAGAGGCTAGATGGAGGGAGTTGGTACGTATTATACCGCAACGCATGGAAGTTCTGAGGTACGGGTGTGCATCTATAGTGCAGACGAATTCGCATTCTGAGCAGAAGGCAGATTTTTCCAGTTCTACCGACAATTGGCTTACCCGTTCAATCCGATCTTGGCGGACTTGGATCGATTCGAACTCGATCTATGCACATATCTGAAAGCCTATGCAGGAGGGGAGTTTCAGGGAGACTCCCCGTCTGAAAAATGGGCGACAGACCGATCAATCGGGCATATCAGCTTGCTGCTTGCGACACTGGCTGCTGGGGCTCAGTACTCCGACTTGGAGCTTCCTCAACGGTCTCAAATATGCCTTGACTTTGGTAAGACGTCTGTTCATGCATCGAGGATGTGGTTTGACTCGTTGTCGCAGCTCGCAGGGCATTTCAGGCGCTCCGTTTGGCGAATTTCCTATTCCGCCCATCGTGCGACACTATCCAGACGTTACTGATTCTGGGAAATACAATCCAGAATAACGGCCAATCTGATGCTGCATGGGCCCTCCTTGGGACGACTGTCCGCCTAGCACAGACAATGGGGATGCATACAGAGAGAAGTATTGCGTATTTGCCAGAACAAATGCGATCAAAGGCGAAATCGATATGGTATGTCGTTTTTCCTGTTGATCTTGCTTTGGCCGTGGATTGATGAAGTCAGGTTTACTATTGTTTGGCAAGACAGTCTGTTGTCTCTTTGCTATGACCGGCTTCCCATTGTCTCAGTCAAAGGTTGGACTCTAGAAAGCATGACAAACCCCCGACAAGATCTTTCCTTCACAGATGTCATGCACTACCTGTGTAGGCTCGGAATCGAGATAACGACTGCCGACCGCGAGACACAGGAGATCACATTCTACCTTAATATGTTGAATAACCTCGATGACGTCTACCAACGAGCCTCGCCACACCTCCGTTCCCGTGAGAACTGCAAGTCCATGCACCATAACCTGGAGCACCTGACACTGAAGATGCATATTTCCCTGGCCGTTTCTGTTCTGACGCGCCCAGCGTTGAAACAATCGCAGATACGGGACCCGCCGTACAGCGTTCTGCGCGAAAGAGCAAAAACTAGTCTCCTCGACGCTTCTAGAGCCTTCTTGGAATTTCAGGCACTGAGTGTTGTCCCTCTCAGAACCTGGTCAATGGTACATACGGCACTCAGCTCGACCCTTCTGCTGTCTACTTGGGAAGAAACACGCAATGATCCCGAATCCCGAGATCTCCAACAAAGAGTGATAGAAGTATTTTCAGCGACTGGCTCGGTGGGACAATCGGGAGACTCGGCGCCAGAAAATGGACAGTGGCTATCGGAACGACATATCCGGACGCTGCTCACGCTGCGAAACGCCGTTCGGTATGCGCTGGACCAAGACACGGTCAACGGTCATCCTGACGAAAGTAATGTGGATTCTGAGACATCATTTCCCACTTTCGAGTGCGTATCCACACTGTGGCGCGTGTCGGTCATTTACATGCTGACGAGTATAGATTGCCGCCTGGTTTCCCTGAAGTGTTCGACCAAGCTGGCGCATCGCCGGTATCGTATCTTGACTCTATCATGAATAGTATGCTCTCCACGTATGCCTTATTACAAGCTGCTAATTGAAATAGTTCCGTTGTTCGACTTTTCCCAAGAAAATGGGTTTCCATGACCGATGCCGATGTTTACCCGACTGTTGAAGTCATACTCGGATATCGGCATTCGGGGGCTCGGTGCGCGGTAGGAACGTTCTGGACAAAAAAATTAATGGATGACGACGGTCACGACGCCTTTAAAAAGGTAGTCGCCGTACCTCATTTAAATACCGATGACTGAGCAAATAAATTTCAAATCCTCAGGTGCATTTTATATTCAATATCGCCACGGAAAGACATCCTACCGCCATTCCGGAGACGTCTTCTATCATAATGTTCGAATCTATTTTCTCCGGCACCACGACGCCAACGAGTCAGACAACACCTTCCTCAAGTGAAGTCGCAGAAAATTATGCACGACCTGTTAGCCTCAGCCAAACAAGGCGCCGCCGTATCGTTGTCGCGATGACGGGGGCTACCGGAGCCGTCCTGGGAATTAAGGTGCTCCTAGCACTCCGTCGCGTGAACGTCGAAACACACCTTGTTTTGAGCAAATGGGCCGAAGCAACCATCAAATATGAAACGGACTACCATCCTTCAAACGTTAGGGCGCTGGCTGACCATGTCCACAACATAAACGACATGGCCGCTCCGATCTCAAGCGGCTCTTTCCGGGCTGACGGGATGATCGTGGTGCCGTGTAGCATGAAGACGCTGGCAGCCATTCACTCGGGTTTCTGTGATGACCTAATATCGCGGACCGCCGATGTCATGTTGAAGGAACGGAGGCGACTGGTCCTTGTCGCGCGGGAAACGCCACTGAGTGAGATTCATTTGCGCAACATGCTAGATGTCACGCGGGCGGGAGCGATCATTTTCCCACCGGTGCCAGCCTTTTACATCAAGCCAGCAGGGGTCGAGGAGTTGGTTGACCAAAGTGTCGGCCGGATGCTCGACCTATTCGGGTTGGACACCGAGGACTTTGAACGATGGAACGGGTGGGAGAAGTCGAGCACCTCGAACTGATTGGAAAATGCCTGGACATACTTGATAGAGTACAAATCCCTACAGGGAGAAATTGACTGGATACAAAACCCCGACAACACAGCGCCCCCCTGCCCCGTTTGGTGCCTGGCATGGCAGTCATTATGGTATGTTCCCTGCAGAATGAGTTTAGTCCTGGTTGATAACGGCTTTAGATATTCCATACACCTATGCAAACCTCTTTCAAGTTGGCTGAGCATACCAAGACTGCCAAGGACTCTGCATAAGTTCAGCCACTGCAACCACCTTAACAACTCAAGGCACCATCGACGGCCGATTCACATCCCCGATCCCAATTGAGTTCCATCTCCGGCCAATCCTCTCCGAAAGGCGATACAGGTCCGGGAACGATGGATCAGCAGGGGTTCCCCGCGCGAACTATCTCCACCTCTACATAATGCGGGGTGAGGATTTACTAGTTCAGTCCGATGCTGCCAACAATAACCCGTGAATTAAACACCGCTTTTGATCTGCTGACTCTCATGGTACCTTCTCCCGCTTTATCTACCGTACTTACCTGGAGCCAGCCTCGGTCCACATGTTAGGTTCGGCAGAGGAGCAAAGATCCTGGTTCATTAGGACCTGAGACCCTTGCTTACAGGTCCGATGACCATCTCGCCAGGCAGCAATTTTGTAGCGGCCATCACCGAACACGCAATCCGTATATGTGCCGAGACAGTTAGAGCGTCAAATCTCTCAAGACGTGTATACGATATGGCTCGCAACCGAGGAACCACATGGGATTCTGGAATGCTGGAATGATTGACTGCAGATCAAGGGTCTTAGCACGGCATCTTGGCAAACAACAGACACCGCCAACGTGCGACTGAAAAAAAAGCTATAGATTGGCTGCTACCCATCGAGCCCTCGACTGTCTCCAGGTCAGTAACCCGGTAGGATGCTTCTAGAACGCCCTCTTTGTCTCTTGGCCCTCTGTATTTCGGCCCTGGCGGCTCCCGCCAAGAGGGACTCGCCTTCTGTCACCATTGCCTCCCCTTCGGCAACAATTGTCGGCAACTCTCATTTGGGTCTCGATGGGTTTAACAATATTCCCTTTGCTCAGCAGCCCACTGGCACGCAGCGTCTGAAGCCGCCACAGCCGTTGACATCACCCCTAGGCACCGTCGATGCCACTGGGGCATCTCGGTCTTGTCCACAATTTTACTTTTCAACCAACAACACAGAGTTTCCTGGCTCTGTCGTGGGGCAGCTTGCTAACATCCCACTGTTTCAAACGGCCACAAATGCAGGAGAGGACTGCTTGGGGCTTGACATCCGTCGACCTGCGGGCATCACCGCTGACGCCAAGTTACCAGTGTTGGTATGGATATATGGAGGTGGATTCGAGCTTGGATCGTCGGGCATGTATGATGGATCCCCGTTGGTATGGAGCTCCATGAGTCTTAACATGCCGATCGTTTTCGTGGCGATTAACTACCGCGTGGGCGGATTCGGATTCATGCCTGGAAAAGAGATTCTTAATGACGGCGCAGCCAACTTGGGCTTGTTGGACCAGCGGCGGGCTCTGGAATGGGTAGCCGACAATATCGAAGCCTTTGGGGGCGACCCCGATAAGGTCACGATCTGGGGCGAATCGGCTGGGTCGATCTCCGTCTTCGACCAGATGCTTCTGTACGATGGCAACTACACTTATAAGGGAAAGCCGCTCTTCCGTGGAGGGATCATGAACTCCGGTGGAGCGATCCCGGCTGACCCTGTGGATGGAGTGAAAGGCCAGGCTGTATATGACCAGGTCGTAGCTTCCGCCGGCTGCTCTTCGGCGTCGGACACTTTGGAGTGCTTGCGAGGACTGGACTACACGGACTTTCTCAACGCAGCGAACTCTGTTCCCGGCCTTCTGAGTTACCACTCTGTAGCGTTGTCCTATCTACCTCGGCCAGATGGCAAGGTACTGACCAAGAGTCCGGATGTGCTCGGTAAATGTGGAAACTATGCACCAGTGCCGTTCATCATTGGCGACCAAGAAGATGAGGGCACGCTTTTCGCCTTGTTCCAGTCCAACATCACAACAACAGACGATATCGTCGACTACTTCGAGAAGTACTATTTCTACTCGGCATCACGGGAGCAGCTACAAGAGCTGGTGGGAACCTACCAGACCATCACAGAAGATGGGTCGCCATTCCGCACGGGCATTTTCAATAACTGGTACCCGCAATTCAAGCGTCTAGCTGCCATTCTGGGCGACCTGACATTCACCCTGACGCGGCGGGTGATGCTAAAGTATGCTACGGAGATCAAGCCTGATGTCCCCTGCTGGTCCTACCTATCGTCATACGACCACGGAACGCCTATTCTGGGGACGCTGCACGGTAGCGATATCCTGCAAGTCTTCTACGGCATCCTCCCCAACTACGCGTCGCGAGCGATCCACACGTACTATTTCAGCTTTGTGTACGACCTGGACCCGAACTCGCGCCGTGGGAATCTCATGAAGTGGCCGCAGTGGAAGGCGGACAATCAATTGATGCATTTCATGGCTGATAGGGGAGCCCTTCTGAAGGATGATTTCCGATCGGATACATATGAGTTCCTAATTAAGAATGTGGATTCATTCCATATATAAATACGGGTGGAATGAACTGTGCCAAGTTGAGTATATAAGTTTTACGGTTTTATGAGAATATGAAGTCTGGACGGATCAAGGCAGAGACTTTCGAATGAGTATGTAATACGAATCGAACCCTTGGATATCTTTACCGTTCTTCCCATATGGGTATGGAACAATTATGGCCCTTGTACAACGGAGTGAGGTAGTTTAGGCCTAAGGGAATGTGGCGGGAAAGACTTTAAGAATAGAGTCTGATGGCCAAGATTCCCCACACTGGAATGCGGGGTATTCCGGGGTTATGCAGTGCGTCCCACAAGATTGCAAGTCTGCACGAAAAGCCTGGGAATTGGCAGCAGTAGAGATCTATTAACCGTATGGTTGATGGCCAGCAAGGGATTATGCCTCTGAGTAGTGTGGCCATTTTAAGCGGCTGTTCATACGTAGACTCAAGGATAAACGGGTTTCTGTAGTTCTCCGGACCGTCTTCTAACGTTGAGACCCACGGTTGACTACCGGCACTGAGGAAGATCGTCATGAGTAACCATCGCATAATCCTTACTTAATTTCCTCAACCGTAGAAGGTCATCTCCACGGGCAATAGCCCGTATTCCGTAAGATGGCTGGCTGAATCTAGTATCATCAACGACCACACATATCGTATTTCCCGACTACACTGCCGAACTTGAGATCCTTGTGCCTCTTTTGGGGAGTATGGTTAGAGAGACCGTGCGAGACAGTTGGAGTAGAGTGACGATATTACTCCATACATGCGGAATCGTTCCGACTCATATTTGTGAATGAAGGATTAGAATGAGGGGTCGAATTGAAGCGCATGGACCGGTCTTCTCGAATGTGGAGAGTGTCGATACCTTGGCAGATGAGCCATGTCGGAGAGTGATATGTCGGATAAAGCGCAATGAGATAGAACAGAAGTCGATGTTCGAAAATTTAATATGTCAATGGAGCAAACAGATTAAATGGTCTGATTGATTTAAGCATCCACCAATGAAGCACTGTCAAAGATATGAGCTCATGGTCAGCACCAAGCACGTAATCCATAGCCGAGCGAGATCCACCAGCCGATCCGTCGGATGTGGAGGAGCGGGACCATGTCGGCAGTGACCGGGGAGGATGCAAAGAGTATGGGCGGTGTTGAGAAGTGGCAGCAGTATGAAGGCGCTGGAGAGGGAAAAGGTCAATTAATGAAATAATGAGAGTGATGTAGAAGATGAATACCTGATAAGGTGATTTCACAAACACTGTGTTTCCGTTTTTGGCGTTTATACATGGATAATGACTCAGCAGATAAACAAATGCTTATACTCCCAATCCGCGCTCCCATTGGCCCATCGTGATGCAATTCCGGACTAAAAAGGCAAGCTCAACAACCTCCATCTGTCATCTCTCCTTCAACATCGCCTTAGTTCCGCTGTCCACTTCTCGGCTACGTTTTTTCGGTTCGCAGGCCGATCACCACCCTCATGGATACGCTGGATTCTCCCGACAATCCTCCCATTGGCCCCTTGCGTGGTCTCTCACTAGGGGGAAATCATAATAAACCCCCTAACCCAGGCACCGGAGCGATGGCATCATCTCGTCTATTTAAATCGCCATCCGAGCTCGCAAAAGTTCTTCTCCGCTTCATCGGAGCTTCTATATAACTCCAGGCGCCCAAAGCTTTTATTGACGAGAGCCCATCCTTGCCATTGCTTGATCGATACCCCTAATCGTCATGAAGTTCTCCGGCGTTGTGGCCCTGGCTGCCCTCCTGGCCGCTGCAGAGGCCATTCCTCAGCAGCATGTTCTCCTGGAACGGAAAGCAACGAAGCCTCCCAACTTCCTCTTCGTCCTCACGGACGATCAGGATCGCCAATTGGGCTCCCCAGAGTATATGGCCAAGACATTAAGTCGTATCAAGGACAAGGGGGTCGAGTTCACCAACCACTTCGTCACAACGGCGCTGTGCTGTCCTTCTCGCGTCAGTCTGTGGACAGGTCGGCAGGCACACAACACGAACGTCACCGATGTGAGCCCTCCGTGGGGTGAGTGCATACCAGATAACCGCGTGGGTACATAGACGTTGACATTCCTAGGTGGTTATCCAAAGTTTGTTTCGCAGGGGTTCAACGACGATTGGTTCCCTATCTGGATGCAGAATGCCGGATACAACACCTACTACACCGGAAAGCTCATGAACGCTCATAGCGTGGAGACTTACAACACCCCCTTCGTGAAAGGCTTCAATGGCTCTGATTTTCTTCTTGACCCCTACACTTACTCCTACTATAACTCAAGCTACCAGCGCAACCATGAGCCACCGAAGAGCTATGCTGGCAATTATACCACAGACGTCATCACCCAGAAGGGTCTGGGATTCTTGAATGACGCGCTGGAAAGCGATCGCCCGTTCTTCTTGACCGTGGCTCCTATTGCTCCGCACTCCAACATTGACCCTGCGAGTGCGTCCAGTGATCATACCGTCATGACCGAGCCCATTCCCGCTCCCCGTCACCGTCACCTCTTCAAAGATGTCAAAATTCCCCGCACTGCTAACTTTAACCCTCTCAATGTAAGGCTGGCCCTCATCACGCAGTGATTCACACTGACATCTCCAGCGGACTGGTGTCAGTTCCATTCGCGACCTGCCCCTTCAGAACAAGACAGTCGTTGATTACGAGGATCACTTCTACCGTCAGCGCCTGCGGGCCCTGCAGAGCGTGGACGAAATGATTGACAAACTCATCGACCGTCTTGAGGAGAGTGGCGAAATTGATAACACCTATGTTATCTTCTCTGCCGACAACGGTTTCCACATTGGCCAGCACCGCCTTGCCCCAGGCAAGACCACTGGCTACGAAGAGGACATCCGTGTGCCTTTCTTCATCCGCGGACCTGGAATTCCGGAGGGCAAGACCGTGGATAGTGTTACGACACACATCGATCTGGTCCCCACCTTCTTCGAACTAGCCGGAATCCCTCTTCGCAAGGACTTTGATGGCACGCCGATGTCCGTCGCCAGCGCCTCCGGTAAGAAGCACGAGCATGTCGCTGTCGAGTTCTGGGGAACTGTGCTCCTCGAGGGCGACTACGCCGGCATGGGTAAGTTGAATATGCCTCATCCGTTCAGGATGTTTGAAAAGACAAGCTGATCATTGAAACACAGGGCCGGATGGTAGTTCCCGCCTGCCTAACAACAGCTACAAGTCCGCTCGTATCGTGAGCAAGGATTACAACTTGTACTATGCTGTCTGGTGCACCGGCGAGCATGAACTCTATGACATCTCGGTATGTGTCTCTAAACATGGAATCAATGCAGTAACACTAACCATCCCAGAACGATCCCTACCAGGTCGCGAACCTGTATTCGTCGGCCAACGCAACAAAGACCCATCTCCTGGGTCGCCCATTACCCGCCGTGCAGGACCGTCTGGACGCTCTAGTCCTCGTGCTGCAATCCTGCCAGGGAAATACCTGTATCGAGCCGTGGAAGGTCCTGCACCCCGATGGATCGGTCAACAGCTTGAAGGATGCGTTGGTGCCGAAGTATGACAAGTTCTACCAGGAACAGCCCAAGGTGGAATATGATCAGTGTTTGGATGGGTATATCATCTCGAACGAGGGGCCACAGGTTGGTCTCCAATATCGGGATGGCTTGAACTGGGCGGCATGGACATGATTGATGAATACACAACTGGTATTGTGCATAGTTTGCATAGAACATTGATATCCCAATTGCACATGTTTAACATAGAATTTTCCGGCGTGCACCTCGGTGAGCGGCTCATGGGTTGAGGTAAATATACTGCCAGCAATTTATCAGTCGTGCATAAATTGGTGTATACGGATGCGACTTCGCCACCAGGCACGCGTGCATGGGCGATATGTTAAAATCATCAATTTATCATTGAGAAATAGTACTAAGACCTTTCCCCGAGGATATGAGAGTCTGGGCTATCTTCAAGGTGCGTGCTCATTACCGTTTGATTGGCTCACCTATTACGCATTAAACACGATTTCTGTACCAGCTATACGTCAACGCTCTCATGACAGAGGACCGAACCATGGACATTTGTACTAGTCCCATAGTCGTTGTCATTTCACCAATCATGTCAGAAATTGTAGAAATATTAGAACGTGAGGGATTAAAACTCCAGGAAGACCTTGGTTGGCCTATATAATCAATCTGCGGTGTAGGCGACATACTCAGACGGTCATACTTTCCTACAATTTACTTCAGACTTACCTTCCCCGATTGTATATAAGGCTTTCGAAGTTCGTTTCCCTCATCTCGTCTCACCACACGCAAGAAAAATGGAACAAGAAATCATTGAATCCATTCTCGATCTACTTGCTGATCTTTCACAGAGAATTATATCAGTCGATCAATGCAGCCAGCGGGGCATCAAAGTCCTCCCCCTGGACCTGGAGTCCGACACTGATTCCACTGGCTTATATTTTCGCCCTATTTCCCAGGATTGGATGGCGCGGCATCCAATAAATCAGGACAGCTTGATGAAAACAGACCCGGCTGGTCTGTCGCTTAATTCGCATTCGCATGACCTGGACGAAGTCTACAATGTACTCGACACTCATACCTTCCTCGTTACTAGGGAAAACCTAAGGAACGGGTATGGTCTAGGCCATGCGAAAGGATGGCAGAAGACAATATTGTAAGATGGAATATTGACACCTACCCACCCAAAAACAATAATAATGTTCGAGCGACAGCCCAAATGATCCATTCATCGATGCATCCTCCCCACCCAAAGGTTTTGAGCCATCCGGGTACAATATTGTTGATATTTACGAGGTGAAAAGGCAGAGGCTACCACATGTAGTCATAGTCAAGAAGGACCCCCAACTGTCTCCAGTTGGAGATGAGAATATCCTCGTTCACGAGTTGACCTCGATCCTAAGAGTGATGTCCGTCCGATACGCACAATCCGAATTCGACATATTCCAGGTAATACCGGTAAGTCAAGGTTGACATGAGGCTTCCTGGTCGATGGTAATGGCTTCAATAGATATTATTACTATCATTCATGTACCCACGCGACGGTCGAGTGATTGAGGCGTTTCTTGACACGAATAGCAAGGAGCTTACTATTCGAAAAAGCCGATTATACAGTTTTGAGACAATGGAAGTGGCTCCGTTTGATTTGTTTATGCGTTGGATGCAAGGCGATCCTATTATCGAGCAGGTTCCTAAATGTGCCGATATGAAGCATGATGCAGCGTGATGGACTTGGATGTAGTGTTCCTGGAAGATAGCCTTGAGGAGTTTTTGGAGTTAGGTAGCGAGTCTGTATTTCTCCATGCATCTGAAAATTCAACGCCCGTTGAATGCGTTGCCAGTTCGAGAGTTAAATCGTCAGTATCAGCTAGCCTCAAAAGAGTTTTTCATATTCTTCCTTGATCACCAGGATTTGAGACCCGCCAATTACTTACTGGCCACCAAGTCAAGTGGGGAATTTCCAACACATTACCGAGTCGTGAGTGTGATCGGATTTACATGATTCTACATGTATCGTCGTCATTAATAACTGCTAGATGGCGAGGCCCTTATTCCTGCAGCCTCCATTATATACGGCTTGTCGAATCAACTGGCCACACTAAATCGGCCCCCAATCTGGGTGGATCAGGCAATATAGATGTACCCATCAATGTCTCAACATGGCCAAGCATTCCCGCTAGTCTGCGTCTAATGCAGCCCTAAAGAAGGCGGTACAGAAATGACGATCTTGAGGCAGTGTCATTCCTTGGCAGGGCAATGACTTGGTTTTTGCTGACATATAACGAGCAATTTCCCAGAGCTAATCTGAATCTCAAGGCCTGCGCAAGATGAATGTCACTCAAGATGCACATGTCCAGCCTCTTTTCCGCAGACTCTTCAACTATGCTGACAAGACGAACCATCTCGACCTGGAGGACTGGGTCAGCATTCTGACACTCTCTTTCTCGCCCTTGATCGCCCACGTTCTCTCCGGCGTGCCGACAGTTGTACGAAGGCATCCAAAGCCGCCGACCTGGCTGGACACCCTCTGTCTGTACAATCCCACCACCATCCTGTGGCGATATCTCGCGATTGCAGTGCGGCGTGCGCGATACCATCGCACCTGGAATTCCGCCGACATGGCAGCAACTAATGCGCTATTTTGGACATCCGATGGGTTCGATGGCTCCGAGGAAATTATGTTCCAGAGTCGAACGTTCTGCACAAGAGTCCCGACTCATAGCCGGACGAAGTTCTTGTCAATTGACACGCTCAAGACAATTATCACTACGTTGCAGGGTATCCAAGCAGGCTTCGTCCTCGTTCGCGGGATTTTGGCCCAGGTATCATTGAGATATAACCATCCATTCAATGCAACTATGGCTATGGACACGGTGTTTTACCCCCTGGCGATCTTTGGCCTGCTTCGCCTCTTTGCCGCCCCATGGTTGACGGAGTTGTACAGCTTCGCCGAGCACAACATTTATGACAGTGAAGCCCAACTGACTCAACACAATACGCACCATGCCCTCTCTTACCCTATGCCCCCATCCGCAGAGGACAGCGAGATGGGTACCAAATACGCCGTTACCTCCACGGACGGCACCCATCTCAACTCGGCCCGCCACCTAGCCGTGTTAGATATACAGTCCGATGCGCAATATGTGTCTGAGAAGAACATGACCGACCCGTCTGGGAAGTTCGGCATTATCATGATCCGCACGTGCTATGTTCTAATTCTTCTTGGACTTCTTGGTCTCTGTGTCTCGTACATAACTCCCATTAGGGGAGCGATGACGCTCATTTTGGATGGTACGTCGGCCCTGATTTTGGTGGCGGTCGTCTACATATTCATGAGTGGGATGTCTGTGATTCTGTTCACGATATACTTGATACGCGGTGGCCTAAAAACCACTACAGTGATCCCGTGTATCCGCACCTGGTGGTACCGGTTATACACGCTTGTGCTGATAGCAGCTGCTCTTGCATTACTTGTGCTATCTGGCTACTATACGCGACGCGCCCCGTGTGGGCAGTTGACCATGTTCCCAGCTCTATACGACAATCAGGTGTGTAATGGCACGCCAGTGAAACCGGATGCAGATAACGCAGCGGTAGGATTTATTGTTCGCAACACTCTAATGACACCATCTACTTGGATGGTCCCCTTAGATGGGTGGTGCTCTGGGACTATGGTAGATAAACTTATTCCGCTTCAGCAGGTGGAGTAATTGCACTATAAGCTGGGGCTCAAGGCTACGGAGTTTAAAGGAAATATGTTTGTATTTGTATTTGTCAGCTACAAAGCATAAGACTTCAATGTCAAGAAGTAGGTCAATTTATAGACATCAATTATTGAAAATGAGAAGTAGGGTCTAAACAGAGAATTCTCTTGGCAAAGGGTATATGATAGCTATACCAAGACAATACCTGAGTAAATACACCGAGTCATCCAAGAGGAGACGCGGCCACATGCCCATGTGCGAGTACAGCTAGGGTCTTGCAACGCATTTTCTGTCTCAGAGCTTTAAAAAGGGCCCATTCCTGTCTACTCACCAAGTTCCATGCTGAGGTAAGATAGCGATCGACATGTAAGGCCCCCAGGGAAATTAGCCCAAAGAATGCGGATAACAAATTGAAAACCATCTGTTCTGCGGACGTCGTATCCATGCTTGATTCCTTGCTTCTAGGTCTACGTGGTATACGTCATGAGGGGGCTATGCCTTTGGAATGTACAGTTTTCTCCTATTTCGGAAGACGCGTTGTAGGTATAAATAATTCGCTATCTCTTCCCAAGCTCATTTTCATCCTAAGATCCTCAACAAACCAAACGAAACTCTAACAGCCCATATATTCGTTGACTTTCCAAGATGCGTGTCATTGCCATCTTCGCTGCCCTTCTGTCACTGTCTTATGCTGCCCCATCTCTAGAGACAAGACAGCAGGGGGAGCAGTGCATTGCAAGTGTCATAATTGATTGCCGAATATAGCTGTTTTCTAACGTACTATCAGGAGGCCCATAATCCTGACACTTGTGAAAAGCAGTGAGTGCCCATAATGGTGAGAAGCTAACCTAATATGTCCTAACCTGTTTGCAGTGGTTTGGTCAAGTGTGATGGTGCAGGCTCTATTCTGGTTTGCTGCGCATGTCTTCCCTCATCATACTAGCCTGTCAAGTTTCTGTCTAACCGTCTGTAGAAACGCTGTTATTAAGGAGTGCAATAATTTGTGTCAGAAGAAAGCCCGATGAAGGACTGGTGAAGAACTGGAGAAATGAATCATCTGGAAATCTTTAATAAATGTCTATATATGAGTCATAAGCCCTGCTATCCAAGAGATAATTGACTACCTCAACTCTTACTGTGATGCTATTCCCTTTTCCATGGGATGTAGCGGTATGTATCGATGTACATGTCATATGAATACCGCAAGACATTTGAATTCTAATCATCTACGATGATACAAATTTGCTGAGAGTAAGTTCATCTGCGGACAAGATGTGATACTATATTTGATTGAGACGTGCAATAATAACCCAACTTTGATCAGGAACGGCAGATTCCCATTTCCCTGGATAGAACTCTATTCATTTCGGTCTTATATCTGCACCTAATGGGATGGTTCTGTTCATAATCTTTCCCCATGCTCTCTTGGTAGTAAGCGCATATGGAGTTGCATAGGGTAGAACAAGGACATTAAAGATAGTCGAACCGGACATCTCCTTTAGTCAAAGCAGATGGCATGAGTGTGGGTCGTTAGCCAGCATCAGCGTCCTGCCAGGTATTACATGATATACGTCGTCAACAGGCAGAAAATAACTTTTTCGATTATTAAAGTACCGTCTGACAAACAAAATAATTCTGACAAATTAAATAAGGGAATTCCACAAGTCAACTGCGTCCTCGCCTTGCAGACCACTCTGGCTAACCGTCGCAGCAGATGCCCAACAAGCATCAACTGTCTCCTGCGCAGCATTACATGGGCTCCGAAGTTGATTGCAAATATGACTGGTTAGAGTATCAATTGTCGGGGCTTCACCGTGCCCGTAGATATCCTCATCGTCAATCCTATAGAGCTGGGTAGAATCGTCATAGCTGATTGTTGGAGGTGTGCAGTCACCATAATCGTAGCATCCACTAGTTGGGGTAGGACAAGCAGAAGTAGTCGTAGTTGTAGAACTAGTGGTCGTAGTGGTAGTTGTGGTGGTGGTTGTAGGGGTAGTGGTGGTAGTAGTAGTAGTAGTAGTTGTTGTTGTAGGGGTAGTGGTGGTA